>NC_133929.1:19456002-19726269 GCF_964199755.1 Larus michahellis | reverse complement strand
CTGCTCAGCAATAGCCAACACTAGTGTGTTATCAACACTGTTTTTTTTGTCACAAATCCAAAGTACAGTACCATATGGGCCTGCTATGAAGAAAGTTAACTCCATCCCAGACAGACCATGTACAGGGGGGTTAAGTCCATCTCAGGACTAACCCCTCACAGTTTATTTCTTTAGCACAATAAATTGCTTTCTGTTCATCTCCCATTTAATTACAACACCTGTGCATCTCTATCACATCCCTGAGAGTCTTACAGCAGTGGTTTACATATTACTCTGCTAATACTTCCTCTACATCCAGTTTTAATTGTATGGGAGCAATCCTTCTCAGTTTCCCCCTTCTAGTTACTAGTACCATGAGATCAGCTGCTGGATCAACCAAACCCAATCATCAAGGGCATTTTAGAACTCATTATGAAGGTTACAAAAAAAAAATAAAAATTAAGTACTTAAATAATGATTGAAACTTAATGAAGACTCTACGACTCTAGCTTCACTAATGATCTCAACTGTGCCCTAAACTATCACCCATCCATGCAGACAAGTTCAGCTATAAGATCTTCTTATTCCACTTTTTAAATTAAGACACACCATACTAATATAATGGCTGAAATACTGATACTCTAATGAGTTTGACCTCTGACAGACTATGAGAATCACAACTTACTACAGGCTCATTTTCTCTGCTTCTCAGGTAAACTGTTTTCCACAGAGCAGAGACCTAGTGCACTCACAGAAGCAGAAGCACAGTAAACAGGATTCTTTTCAACTCAAACATAAGCATAATGATATAGCATAATGGGTAAACATAAGAATTATTGTGCCCAGGAAGAACAGTATTACATTGGTAATAACAGACCACATGCCTTATGTTAACTGTGCAAGATCATACAGTTAGGCTTGTTATCAACTTGGGATGACAACTAGCTGTGTGAACTAGAGCTTGGCATTAGGTGTCTACTACTAGGAAAGCAGTCCCTGCCCCTGCTGCCCTCCCCCCCCCCCCCCCCCCCCAGCACTGTGCAGTATGTAGCCTTTGGCCTCTCTCCCTGGACTAAGAACTCTCTGTCTAGAAACTCAAACATCCCACAAAAGTACAAGATCTGAAATTGAGGTGGGGGTGGGTGGTAAGACAGACAAGTTGCCTACTTCTGTTCCAGCTTCCCTTGTCAGAGCTCTGGAGCCTGATCACCTCATGACTAAGATCACTGAAGATTAACTACATGCTATCAGCTTCATGGTACTGCATACTCACAACTGAATTGTATGTACGATATGATTGTTAAGAACTGCCTGCTTTGAATATGTAGTAGTAAGTTAGACATTACCACAAAATGTGTTGTTAATGTACATCAACCTAATCAAATTTTGTTTTAAATTGACTTATCAGTCTTCTAAACACTCACATTATTGATCTGTGATGAGATCATTAACAGTACACATAAACACATACATATGCTGACTCAGACATAACACAAAAATAAACAAGTTACTCAATTTCAAGACCAATGCTGTTTGCATCCTGCTTCATCAGAGCAGCATGGGTTTATCTGCAGTCATCTGCTTTGACATGCCCTCACAAAACCTGGCTCCCATCTGTCTTGTGGAGCAGTAACAAGAGTGCTCAAAACACAGACAGCATGACACAAAACCTATTTGTTTCCTTTTGGTTTTAAGTACATTTCAGATTGCAAGTTCACACTCTAGTCATGAATGATCATCTCTTGGTGATAGTAAACTGTTATTTCTCGTGGTTGTTCCTGTTCATACAGTTATATGCTTCATCTGTTACAGGACAGAAATCTTGCCCCATCTTACATTGCTCAGCTCAAGCTAGTATTGCCATGCTCATTTGTAGTAACAAGTCCCATCTTAAGAGTCAAGCTCCCTAAAAATACAACACATCTGATACTCCTTCCCCCCCTCCCATGTAACATTTATGCCTCATTCTAATACTCAAGCACGGTACATACCTCATTTATGTAAAGCAGCTTAAAAGAAGTTACACCTTTCATCAGCAAAAATACAGCCTGAGACAATCTCTTCTGGATAAAGAGATCTTCTCTCCACTGATGAGGGGAGAAAGTATCAACTCACAGAAAAACTCTTAACCAGTGGTCCCCAATACCATTGGAATCAGGTGCAGATTAACCACTTCTTGAGATATCAGCTACAACTGACGTGTTTCTCTAAAAAGCCATTTGCAGCACCTAAAAGGACTAGGACGCTAAACTCACGCTCAGCTTCAATACAAGGGAGCCAGGGAGGGCGAGGAGATACAGGCTGCCGCTGCGCGCGCGCGCGCCCCCCCCCCCACAGTCACATACCCACCTCCAGGAAGGATTCTAATGAGTCTCTCCTCTTCTGGTGGATGGAAGGAGTTCAGAGTCCACAGGCACCTAGGCCTTAGAAAAATACTTGCAGCGCACACACAAAAAACGTTTTCCTTGCACCCAGATGGGGCACCGAGAGGGCAGGAACTCAGGGGAAACACCTGCATTCTCTTGCCCGGTCCAAGAAAATAAAGCAGGGAATTTCTTCCCCCTCACACCCCACTGTCTGCTCTGTCACTCAAATGCGATAAGCTGAAGGAGTCTCCCTCGGTTTGGGTGGGGAAAAAAAAAAAAAAAAAAAAAAAGGAAAAGCACAAAGGGACCTCTTTAGTACCTGCTCACTACTGCGGGGGGTAGGGAGGAAAAGTACAGAAAGAAACCAGAGTTGGGCCCAGAACCTTTTGTCATGCCGGGCAGCTTGTCTTCCCTCCTTGCCCCTCACCACCTCCTAGGCTCATCGAAAGGAGATAAAACAAAAGCCAGAGATCCTAGTATGCGGGGGGACGAGGAGGTTTACATCCAGTCGCAGAGAGCAGAACATAATAAAGGGAAAATAACATAAAAGAGAAGCTCCCCTCCACCCCTACCCACCAGGTCTCCACCTCACCTGCTTGCCGCGGTAGAAGAGGCGCTGGCGGTCGGGGCTCACGCAGAAGGTCTTCTGGATCTTCTCCCGCAAACATTCAATCTTGGTGAGACGGCTCAGATCATCAATAGTATGGGTCTCAGTGCCGTCTATGGTACGAACTTGGATCCACATGGTGTGTGTCTTCTGCTAGCTCAGCCACCCACGGCGAAAGGGAGATCTTGTTCTCCGAATGCGTGATAACAGAAGACAGAACAGGCGTTTCCCTCGCTTCTTTGTTCAGCTCAGTGGAAGCAGGTTTTTTGAATCCCGTCGAACGGGCACAACCCTCCCCACCCACAGGCCTCACTCAGAAGGACATGGAGAGGTAAAGGAGACCTGACTCAATCCTCATCTACTCCCCAAGCGTACCCCGTAATCACACAAACAGAACCGTAATCTCTCCAAGTCAGCACACCACCAGGCAAAGTTTGGTGGGAATCGCCACGGGCAGGCCTAACGAAAACCAACAATCCTCAGAGAGTATTTACTAGCCGCTACCACTCTCGTACAGAGGTCACGGCGCCAACAATAATCTCGCGAGAGCCCTCAGCCGTAAAGAGACGCCATTGGGAAGTAGGGGGAGGATAGAATCATCACTTCTTCCGCATTCGGCTTTACCACAAAGCCACGCCCAGCCCAGCCCCGCCCCGCCCCGCCTCGCCTCGCCTCGCCTCGCCTCACCCTTTGAACATTCTCTGGCCGGTATTTTTTTTACTCCTGCTCGGTAGTTGTATCAAGGACTTGGGGGGGGGGGGATGATAGTTTAGTGCGCGCGTAGAGAAGCGGCCATTATCGTTCCTATGGGAGCCAAGCGGGAGCGTCTTCTCATTCCCTCACAGGGCAACGCGTCTCTGGTCTCAGGCCTGCAAATTATACCAATGACATGGGAAGTGACTCTGTGCTTCTACCTTTGTCTTTCAGATACACACAAGAGTCAGGACCCAGCATGTCAGGTGTCACAGTGATGCAAAACCATGGACCTGACATGGCATAAATAAAAAGCAATTAAACCTGCTTTGCACCCACTGATGAAATCTAAGCCCCAATGTTTCCCAGTACAAAAGTGCCATCAAAACCTCAATTCAGCCAGATTTAGCCCTGTCCAATAAATCCAGAACAGATCTGTCTGTTCTTATCATATTAGAAAAGTGCAGGTGTGGGCCAGGACAAAAACATCAAGCCTCCTTTTTTAACACAGATCAGCTGTGTGGGTTTTATTTGCTACATTTTTGCTCAAGACTCTGAGTAACACTGAAAAAGTGTCTGGGCTTTTCATGTACTATGGTAAAATGGTACTGTAAAAACATATCTGATGCAGTACCCAGTGAGATTCAGCTTATGGATATAGGTCTCTGTGATGCTATTATACCTGGGAGCATCAAAGTCTGCATTTTTGGGCAGCTTTGTTGCCTGAGTAGTAAAACTTTAGAGACTTGAGATAACAAACTGACAGATTCCAGGTGACAGAGATGTGGTTTTGTGACTTTTTTGTGTCAGAATGATATCAAAGATCCCTGTATATTAATTTCAGCTCTGACATAATTCCCATTGTGGCCTTGGTTGAGCTAGTTACTTTTAAAGCCTGACTTATGAGTATGAAGCACTTGCAAAGGCAGCTGAAATAAATGAGTTGCTTAATCCTCCTGGAAATCTGTTCCTTGCCTTTTTATCTCCATTGTTCCATCTCTGTTGTTGAGATAACACACACCTTCCTGTAACTATACCTACTACGGCATGACACCAGAGTGTCAAAGAGACACAAGTTCAGAGTTTGGTTTATGGCTTGGAGGTGGTGTTATAAGCTCCAATTCAAGTATAGTAGTACACATGATCTAGTCAAATCTTTGTGTGCCAGCCTTCTTGGCTTCCCTGAAACATTCAAAGATAATTAATGCAGAGGAATACAGTAGGAATGTGGGTTAATAGTCATAACTAAAAAGACATAAATCAAGCTGTCTGCAACTTTGCCCTAGTTCCACTCTACCACCACCTTAAAGGGGACAGAGTCCCAATATAATCCCTTTGCAGTGTCTTCTGCTTTGCAGATCACAATCTTTCTCTTGAAGCTACTGCTGACAACAGAATGTGTCTCTTTTCTGGAGTGGGGAGAAAAAAAGTTCTGGAGGGACTCTGAAATGGGGTCAGTTTTAATGGGTTAGAGGAAATAGAATCAATATTTTGTGGAAGCCTATGTAGAAAGCACAAAAACAGCTTTCTGAAATAGGAAACATCTTTTGCTAGAGAGACCGAGACTGAAAGAGGATCAACCTGCTACAAAACCATATCTGGTAATCCATTACCTGGGGGGTTGTAAAGAAACAGAGATCAGGTTGCTGGCACAGGCGTTACTGATTAGAAAGATCACATTGTTATGGATTGATTGTAGGTGGCTTGTTTTGTAACATACAAAGTGGAATTAGAGACTGGAATATAAAGGGAAAGAAAGAATGTAAGAAGTATTTGACTGGTAGTCTGTGAGAGGATGTGAAAAAGGGAGGCTATTGGGGAGGTTAGAGGAAAAGTGAACTAGTTATTTAGCAGGAGATGATGTCCTGATTGTGTGTACTAGTGAGAAAATTATGTACTGATAAAAGAGAAATTAATTGAGCAGCACAGTATGCATTATGTACTGGAATGGCGGTAGTGGAGACTAATTTCTCAGCAGAGAAATTACAGGATGAGCTATCTGATGTATTAAGCAATAATGCAGTTAGGTGGCAAGCAAAGATAAGGTTTGAGACAGTAGAAATGATTAATAGAGTTGTTTTCTTGCAAGAAAATCCTATAATAGCTTGAACGGTTAAGGGGGGGACCCTCTTCTGTGGATGGGGTCTGCATGGCGTGCTGTGCATGGGTCAGAGTCCTGTTTGATGCTACACAGACAGAAAATGGATTGGGTTATCTGGCTCTTACAACAGGCAGTGTGTGAGAAAGGCATTACACACTTCAGCTTACATTTTCTTCTTAAGCACTGGCCAGTTTTACTGTTGGTTCCTAATATGATATTGCTTTAACTATATTATAATGAATATATGTATGTATGGCTGTGCATTTGCATATACCACATCTTTAGAATCTTTAGAAACATCAGTATCTTCTGTATCTGTATCATAACACTAGATTTCTATTCACAAACTTTCATTTCTGTTTATAAATTAGCAATACTGATGCTTTCTGTTTTCAGCATTTTATTTCTTCTCATGATAGAAACACTTCAAAAGAAAAAAACTCACACTTCAATACCTTAGTTTCCAGTATACTTGTCATAATTTTTATTCTATTAAATTTTGAATAATATTTATTTAGTTCATAAATATATAAAACCCCTCTAATGTATTAGCTAAAGGATATATGCATTTTTATTCCTTGTCATGGTTTAGTTAAGAAGTAAAATTACTGAACAGAAAGTTGGTTCTGTTCTACCTCAAACCAGGACATTCCTTAAAAAAGTTCAGTTGCTATAAGAAAATAAAGTTTTGATAGGCAAGTAACAATCATAGAGTTTTCAACTTTTCCCCACATTTAATTTTTAAAGAAAAAAAATATTTGTTTTCTTTTCCCCCCTACTTCCACATTTCTGGAAAAGGTATATCTAGACTAAGTTCAGTCATCATTATTTGCATTTTCTCTGTCTAACATATATCTGTTTCAGTGACACTAGTTGTGGTATAATTTTTTGTTAGAGATCAGTGTAGCCTATCTGAGGTAGGCGAAGACCTCCGTAATAAATTAAAAAACTGTAATTTTCTCTCTTTTTATTTACTTCTTAACTTTGTTTTCCCTCTTTTTATAGGCAAAGAATGTAGACATCTCATTAACTCAAATGGAAATGAACAAGATTATCTCTTTTTCAAGTATGTAACATACCTCCTGTAAGCTGAAAATATTTTTTATTATATTGCTATCAACATTTCATAAAGGTGCAATAAAATGTTATCTCTAGTGACTGATAAACAGAAAGCATAGGAGTATATTCAACAAGTGTTCTGTAATATTCGTTATGTAAACGTAGATGCGGTTTTGATATAAAAAGTGAACCATACCTTCATGGGACTGTGAATCCTTGGTTTATATTTCATGATGGCTATCTTCATCTAAGTCAAAATAAACTGTTTTTGAGTCTTCTGTCAGTATACAAAATTTCATTGTTGCTCACAGACCGAAAGTTAATTGTAAATGAATTTTAATTAGTTTCACTAATAGTAGTAAAAAAATATAAAATTCCCTACTAATAAACCAAGTGTATTTTTACAGCAACCTTTGCCTGATAATCTCTGTGTACTTCACCAAAACTAAATATGCCTTAGAACAGTACAGGCAACATCATTGCAATGAAAAACGTACAGTGGACACAGGCAGCTGTGTTCTTGGATTTGGTGGTGGTGTCAAAAAAAGAAGAGTTCTGTGCTTGAATGTTTATGTCAATGAAGAGAACAAATGTATGCTGAGCCTTGGAGAGTTAAGGTATGTTAAAGCTCACAGCTTGAGAAAGTGGCTTCCAACTCAAGAAGAAGGGGGTTAAGTCTGAGGGAAAAATGTATGAAGGGGGACTCGAGCTTATAGGTGGCTCTGTTGGAAGAGACTGATGGGGTTGGGGGACTGAGCCACAGAGTGGGCTTGAAATAGCAGTTAGTTGGTGAATGGTGAGACAGAGGAAGCACATACAGTGTGGGAGACACCATTGTGTGGAGGTAGAATAAGAGATGGATTGCACAGAGAAGCTTGTACTTGGAAAGAAAAGCAAAAGAGCTTGAGAGAAAAGTTCCAGGTTTTTTTATTCTGGGGGGAAGGTGGAAGAGGTGAAATAGGAAAAAAAAGTGTCTTACTGTTTCCAGACTAGATTCCTCTATTTCATAACTAACTACTTGCATATTTCCCAATTTTGCACTTTTAGATCTGTCTATAGGGAAGGATTTTAGGGTGCATATGGCTATCTACAATAACAGCATTT
The DNA here is from genome assembly GCF_964199755.1 of Larus michahellis. Taxonomy (NCBI): domain Eukaryota; kingdom Metazoa; phylum Chordata; class Aves; order Charadriiformes; family Laridae; genus Larus; species Larus michahellis. Next base: position 19,718,360 of record NC_133929.1, on the reverse strand, counting down.
ATTTTGGACACCGGTCATCTCTCATAGAGAAAACAAATCTTCTTGAGTAAATACTGTCAGAAAAAGAATTTAAACTATAAGAAACGTTAGGAGAAACCCCAGCTCCTGAGCTATACATATATACTGACTCTTGGGCAGTATACAAGGGATTAACTGCATGGGTTAATAAGTGGCAAACACAACTGGACAATGAGATGTGTGAATTTATACCTGTGGGTTCAACATGTTGATATTTGTGTCACCTGGAGTGTCGGGGAAGAGAGGGAGTACAATGCCACAGTTGATCACTTAGCTCAAATAAATAGCACTACTTTACTTCCTGATCCCCTGTTCCTTGATGCTCTATCTCCTGATGAGGAAGCCCTTGTGAAATGAGCCCACAAAAAATCTGGGCACCTGGGCATTGATGGTGTAATAAATAGCCAGATCCCTTAAACAGAAATGGCACTTATTTTATTATAGGGACAAAGCCAATAAAGCAAAAGCACAGCGCTGGGTGCATGACTCAAGTCAGAGGCACACCAGCTAACACTTCACCCACGTCTTATATACATTCAATATTGCATACATATTCACTATTTTAGACAGAGTAATTGTTTATGATGATTGATTATTATTAGTCCTTTTTCTCTTCTATTTGTGTGTTTCCTTCTGAATTGTTTCTGAGGATCGATGATCTTCAGTTCCCTTTTCCCATGCATCTGTTTCCTTCTGGTAGGATTGATTATCATCAACTCCCTTCTCCTATGCATCTGTTTCCTTCTGTTAATCGCTTGTGGAGTCTTTTGGAGAAGTTCTCTTTTGTTTCTCTCGGATGTTTTTCTTCATGATGTTTTTCTTCATAGTTGCTGTTAGTTGTTATCTTTGAGGTTTCTCATGTTTCCTAATTTACTAAAGGTTAGTTATCCTTATAAGTCAAAGATTTATAGCCTTGTTATTATGGCGAGAGCCAACAATACCTTCACTATTTTTCACAATGGCATACATAGATGGACTCGAAGCCAGGGAATCCCATGTACCCGAGAAGCCATTTGGGAACTAGTACAGCGGTGTGCAGTCTGTAAGCTTAAAAGTTGCCTTAGCAGCTTTATGGGCAGATTCAATGAGGCCCTGTTCATGGACATATCTAGCAAATAGATTACATTGGGCTCTTACCAAAATGTGGTTACAGTACATTCAAAACAAAGCAAAACTTATCTGAATGGTTTACTAATATAATCTGTAACTTATAATATCTTTGGGAAAGGTAAACTGTATGTGAATCGAGGGGTGGAATTTAGTGATCCTGACCAGAAAACCATTGTATATTGAGGAGTTAGTGATCCACATAGCAGTTAACCCGAGTAGGCCCAAACCTGTGCTGTGCAGTGGCGCGACATGCTATGCATACAGTGTGGCCTTCGAGTCTGTGTTGGGTTGCACAAATCCCTTGGCCGCAGGATAAACTCAGAAGCTCGTTGTAACAGAGGAGCCCGCAGGCAGCTCCACTTGGTACTGGAGATTATGCCACCTGCGTGGCCTTGCCTTTATCTAACAGTGCAGCAAGAAGTTCTCATGAGAACTTTTTGTTTGACAGTAGAAACGATAAACAGAATTGTTTTCTTGCAAGAAAATCCTATAATAGCTTAAATGATGGAAAGGGAAGAATCTCTTCTATGGATGGAGTCTGCCCATTATGCTGTTCGTGGGTTGGAGGCCCATTCAATGCTACACCGCTCAGGGTTCCTAGCATCTAAAGGGAAGTAAAAGTGTCTGTGCTGTTCTCTCCTTATAGTGTTAGCTCTAATAAATAGCATTCTAAATGATATTTTACAGAGTCTGAGTGCCTTTTTTACTGGGATCATAACGTACAAACACAATGCAAACATAATGCAAAACACTGAGGTATCAGATATGGTATATAAGACAGAGTACTGAAATTACTCAGAAGCACATCAGTTTACAAGTGTGCATTGTTATAGATTGTGGCCCAATAATTGACAGGAACCAGTCCAATTAATCAAATTAGTTTATTAAGCAAGCGGCAGCAAGCAAAACAGCGCTGGGCGGCCGGGGAGTCTTTGCTCCGCCAACGGCGCACACCCACTTCCCGAAAGTAGTTGATTATATACTCTTCTGGTTCCCGTATATGTGTCAATCCTGGTATATTCCGTGTCTGAGCGACGTGTTGCTAGGGGGTCGGTCTTGTCCCGCCTCCTGATGGTTGTGGGGCTGAAGGCTCCTCATCTTTATCAGTGTCCTTGGGGAGACTCTTTTCAGCTTATCTCACAACTTAGCTCTTCCCTTTGAAGTGTTAAAACACACCAGATGCCTGTGATTTAGGCCTTGAGGTGTCAAAGTGCCCCAAACAGCACACCGGATGCCTGTGATTTAGGCCTTGAGGTATCAAAGTGCACCAGATATCACACTGGATGCCTGCGATTTAAGTATGTGAAGAGTCGAAACAGTGTAAGTTTTCACCAGCCTTTAAGAAAGCCTGATTTGATTAACAAACATGATTCTATTTATTACATGCATTATTTCACTAGCTTCCTTGTTGCTTCTTTCATCATTGACTAGGAAGGCTGGTAAAGGCTGAGGGACTTGCATATGACCAGAAGATGGGAAGGGAGGGAAGGAGAGACTGTCCATATAGAGCAACACGTGGTAAGACTGAAAGATGTGCATGTAGGAATGTATTAATGTCTGACATTCCAAGTGCCTAGGATGTTGGTTAAGGAGAGAGAGCAGTACTGACAAAGAAACAGACAGAATTTATTGAAAATGCTGAAGCAATCCTGGTCATCCGAGCTCAACAAATTTTGAAATAATGTTTTCAGTATTAAAACATGTAATAAAACTGTAAATTGAGAAAAGTAAAAAGCAAGGACAGAAAGCATTTCCCTTAAACCACTTCTGATTTTATGGTTAGGGTGTCTCACTTTTTGTTCCCCAAGTATGGTGTCAGCTGCTACGAGACACAACTCTACAGTTTCTTGATAGGACCTAGGTCTTGTCCAGTGCAGTAGATTGAGCAGTGCCTTCCTGGAACAAATTTGCTACTTTCAAATTCAGTACAAACCCTATATGTTTCTGAGCCAACGCAGACCTATAAAGTAAACAAGTACTATAACAAAATTTGACCTTTATTGGCCAGAAAACTTAGGCTAGTGAAATAACAGAATGCACTAGCGGCGACACAATGTTCTGAGAATGCTGGGCGTGATCAATCACTTCTTTATTCCTGTTTTACATTGATGACGATTTTCTGAAATATCTAGGGTTTAGCAGTTGTTTCTGGGAGGCTTTCTTTCCATCCTCTCTGTTCAGGGTGAGCAAAAATTCTGTACATGAAGTGAACAATGTTAAGGTATGCAGGCAGATGACTAGGCCCTGGCCTGAGGTTCAGCTAACTGAAAAAATAATGTGACATGAGAAACTGCTGGATGTGACAGATAACAGTGTGAGATGTTTGTTGCCTACCAGGAGCTTGCATTCACGATGTCACTGAGAGGCTGCCGAGCCTGGTGAACCCGACATATTATCATCTGCACCTACTATTCCAAATAGGGTCTAATGATACTGCGACAAGGCAACTTAGAACCATCAAAAGAGACTATATGTACCTTGGAACAATGTTAAAAGGATCAGGAGCACAGATGGTCGTCTTCTCTATCCTCCCAGTCACAGTAAGTGTTCAGGAAGGAGGAGATTAATTTAACAGGTGAATGGCTGGCTGTGTGGCTGGTGCCATACTCAGGGTTTTGGCTTCTATGATCATGGATCTACCTTTGAGAAGCTGGCTCTGTTGGGAGCTCGTGGGATTCACCTGACCAAGTGAGGCAAGAAGGCCCTTGCCAACAAGCTGGCCAGATTTATAAGAGCTTTAAACTAGATTAAGTGGGGGAAGGGGATGTGGTTTTTGAGCAACAGAGGAGAGCCAGGGGCTGCTGATGTGTTGCAGTTTGGGCCGGGTTGGCCAATGACAAGACAACAGATGCTCTCCCCCACCTCTCGCTCCAAGGAGAGAAAGAAGAGAGATAAAGAGAGTTATGAGTTTAGAAAAAAATAAACTACTTTAATGAAATATTAATAATAAAATAAAAAGGAAATAATTAAATAGATACAATAGATACAAAAATATAACAAGCTCCCAAGGAGATGTCACTGGCAGAAACTGGGGAATTTTCATATTGGACTCAGTGACAGATGGGAACTAGATTCCGGGTCTTGATTCAGAAATCAATGGATCAGAATCAAATGAACTTACAGGGTCCTCCTTGGATGTCAGTCATTGAAGAAAGAGAGAGCCATCAAAGAAGCCAAGCCGTTGAAGAAGAGCTAACCCTTTGATCCCTCAGCTTTTATACTGAGCATGGCAGATGGGATGGAATACCCTATTGGTCAGTTTGGGGCACCTGTCCACTCCTCCCCACAGGTTTGACCCCTCCATGGGGTAAACAACCAAGTCAGCTGACCCTGGTTGCCACAGCAACATGTAGAGGACAGAGCCTCTCTTACTGAACAGAAAGTTGGCTCTGCTTCACCCCAAACCAGGACATTCCACTCCTTATCCCATACCATTTGCATCGTGTTCAGATCACTAATAATTCTTATCCATCAAATATATACATATACACAGATCAGTCATCTATGATTTATCTCTATACACAAAAGTTCGTTAAGTTCATTTAGTTCATAATTTCAGAATTTCATCTATTATAGGAGACTCTCAGGGCAGGAAAGATGATATGAAATTTATTGTGGTTCATGTCCATGGGGAGCATGTCGATCTTGAAGAGTTTGCTGGACGCCACTTGATTAAGTTAGCTCAGGTTTAATCACCGCCATTTTATCCTGAACACACTTATTGAACACTGTTACTATTATATAAAAACATCATACTGCTCAGAATTCAATATTCTCACCGAGGGTCAAATTTCCTTTAGGTATACATTGAATTTCTCCATTCTTCAGCATCCCCCACCAAGTACACCCAGGTCCTTGAGCAAAAACAGTCCCACAAATGGGTTTGCCTTTGCCTGAGGCAGGAAAACCCAAACAGTTTTCCCTAGCACGTTTCTTTCATGCACCACGGGGACTTTATCCCCTTCTACTGTATGTAAATGTCTGACTGAGCAGGACCAGCTCTATTGATGGATCCCCTGGTGTTAACTAGCCAGGTAGCTTGTGCTAAATGCTGGTCCCAATTTTTAAAGGTTCCACCACCCATTGCCTTCAGGGTAGCTTTTAACAATCCATTGTATTGCTCAATTTTCCCAGAAGCTGGTGCGTGAAGGGGGATATGATATACCCACTTAGTGCCATGTTCTTTTGCCCAAGTACTTATAAGACTGTTTTTGAAATGAGTCCCATTGTCTGATTCAATTCTTCCTGGAGTACCATGTCACCACGAGACTTGTCTTTCAAGGCCCAGGATGGTATTCCCGGCAGTGGCATGGGGCACAGCATAGGTTTCCAACCATCCGGTGCTTCCTTCCACCATTGTAAGCACATAGCGTTTACCCTGGCAGGTTTGAGGGAGTGTGATATAGTCAATTTGCCAAGCCTCCCCATACTTATATTTCAACCATCATCCCCCATACCACACAGGTTTTAACCTTTTAGCTTGCTTGATTTTGGTGCATGTTTCACAGTCATGGATAGCCTGCGCAATAACGTCCATGGTTACATCCACCCCTCGGTCACAGGCCCATTTACATGTTGCATCCCTTCCTTGATGACCTGAAGGGTCATGGGCCCACCAAGCTAAAAAACAGTTCACCTTTATGTTCCCAGTCCAAATCTGTCTGGAAAATCTTAGCAGCCTGGTCCGCTTTCTGATTGTTTTGATGTTCCTCAGTGGCCCGACTCATGGGTACGTGGGCATCTACATGGCATACCTTCATGACTAGTTTCCCTAGCCAGGCAGCAATATCTTGCCACAATTCAGCAGCCCAGATGGGTTTACCTTTGCGCTGCCAGTTGCTCTGCTTCCACTGCTTTAACCACCCCCACAGAGCATTGGCCACCATCCATGAATCAGTATAGAGATAGACTATTGGCCACTTTTCTCGTTCAGCAATGTCTAAAGCCAGCTGAATGGCTTTTACCTCTGCAAATTGGCTCGATTCACCTTCCCCTTCAGTCACTTCTGCAACTCGTCGTGTAGGACTCCACACAGCATTTTTCCACCTTTGATGTTTTCCTACAATACTGTCCTGGTTCTGGCGGGGATAGGGTTAATTCTTCCTGGTATTCCATGCCATATGAGCCATGCCCATCCTGAGCTGCCGGGGGGAGGGGGCAGGAAGTCGAGGCGGGGTGTCCCGGGTCCTGTGGGGAGCAGCGGTGTGGTAATCGTGTTTGTATATTCCTCTGTTCGTGTTATTGTTGTTGTTTTCTGGTTCCCTTTGCTGTTCTGTTAAACTGCCTTTGTCTCAACCCAAGAGTCTTGCCTTTTTCTTCTGATTCTTCCTGTATTGGGAAGCCCCGAGCGAGCGGCACGTGGTTCTTTGTTGCTGTCTGAGGCTAAACTACGACAAATATGACAAGACCCATCAGTGAACAGAGCATACTGTTTCTCATTATCTGAGAGTTCATTATATGGTGGGGTTTCCTCATCACAAGTCACCACCTGCTCTGGTGGCATCCGGAGTAGTGTTTGACTTTGGGACAGTTTGTGATCACTTCTATGATCCCTGGACGATTTGGGTTTCCTATTCGAGCTCGCTGTGTGATTAAGGCAACTCACTTACTCCAGGTAGCATCGGTGGCATGATGAGTAGAAGGAACTTTACCCTTGAACATCCAGCCCGGTACTGGTAATCGGGGCACCAGGAGGAGCTGTGCTTCTGTACTGATTACTTCTGAAGCATCTGTCATCTTGTCATTGGCCAACCCAGCCCAAATCGCAACAGATTTATTGGTGCCCAACGTGGAGCCCAACGTGATGGATTCTATTACTAATTACACTTTTGGTTTCACCTGGGAAAGGTTTATCTTGCCCTTTAATGCTTATGTCAAAGAATTAGGGGATGGAAACCTTTTGGGCTCTTTAGAAAATGAATGTTACTTTCAGAAGATCATGATTTTCTCGCTGGTTCTCCTGAATGTTTTCAGGGGTGCTTTTGTGTTAAACATCGGTGCAGGAGTGGGTATTGTGTGGCATGTGCTGCTGCTACTCAGATCCCATGGGCCAATTCACAGCCAGCACAGGCAGAAACCACTCCCCAAGCTACCCCCACACCAGCACTGGCTATGACTCTGCCCCTGCCTGTATCAGCACCAGCTGTTCCAGCCTCGACAACAAGCACTGTCACTACTTCAGCTGCTTTGACAACGAGTTCTGCTGCTACTCAAATTCCAACAGAAGCGGTACAAGTTGCCTCTGTGACCAGGAAGCAGAAAACAAGATCAGCTCATTCCCCTGCCCCTTATGACAAAGACCAGCGCAAGTCAGGTAGCATGGAAGAGAGTTCTTCTGATGAAGATCCAGGAGAGGGTCCTTCTTGGGTAGCGTCAACACAGGAAGGGGAATCAGATGTAGAGATAATCATTAAATCCTTCTCTATGAAGGATTTGTGAAATATGAGGAAGGACTTTAGTCATCAAGAAGGGGAAACACTTATCTCCCGGTTGCTCCAATGCTGGGACAATGGGGCTGATTTCATAGACTTAGAAGGTAGAGAGGCTAAGCAGTTGTGAAACCTGTCCAAAGATGGAGGTATCAATAAAGCGATTGGGAGAAAGATAAACACTCTCAGTCTCTGGAGGTGAATGCTATCAGTTGTAAAGGGCAGGAATCCCTTTAAGGATGATATGGAATGCCATCCAAGCAAATGGACCGGTATGGAAAAAGGTATTAAGTACGTGAAGGAACTGGCTGTGCGAGAGGTGATTTATGGTGACTGGCAGGTGAACGTAGACCCTGATGAAATGCCATGCAAATGATCTTTGCTGAGGAAGTTTGTGCAGAGTGCACCATTAACGTATTCCCACGCATTGTCAACAGTGGTTTGGGGAGGATCTGATAATGATGCACCAACTGTAAGTGAAGTGGCTAACAAGGTATGACAGTATGAAGACAGTCTCTCTCGTCCCCTTACAGTGGCAGCCGTGGAGAAAATGACTGAGAAAATAGAGGAAATGACCAAGACAAAAGCCAAGTGAAACAAGGAAATAGCTAAGAAAAATGATAAACTGTTTGAAAAACTATTTGAAAAACTGTCCAGGATGGACAAAGAATCCCACTCTTCCCCTGAATGGACGCATGTCTCGGTCATTAAGAAAAAATACTCTCCTACGAAACTGACTCAAGAAAAACAGGACCCACTCTGAGATTTCCTGTGAGTTTGCCTCTGCAACTGTGGAGAGGATATGAGTAAGTGGGATAAAAAAAAAAACTATCCCGGTCCTAGAGGCATGAGTGCTTGAGTTGCAAAGTAAAGCAGATAGAAGAAAGAATTCTTGCAGGAGGGTGGCTGCTCCAGTTCACGATAAGCGGTTCTCCGGTCCAGATAGGAACTCATCCGCTAATTGTAGATGTTGTTCTCAATATTAGAGGGGCCCTGCCTCCAACCAGGAGGAGGAGAGGGACAACCAAGTTTATTGGACTGTGTGGATTCGATGGCCTGGCACATTAGAGCCACAAAAATATACAGCCCTGGTGGACACTGGTGCACAGTGCACCCTATTGCCATCGAATCATAGAGGGACAAAATCTGTTACTATTTCTGGAGTGACAGGCGGGTCTCAAGAACTGACTGTTTTGGAGGCCAGAGTGAGCCTGAATGGGAATAAATAGGAGAAGCACCCCATTGTGACCAACCCAGATGCTCCGTGCATCTGTGGCATAGACTATGTCAAGAAAGGGTGGGCTTTTGGTATAGCAGCTGTAGAGACTGAGGATATTACACAGCTGTCTACCTTACCCAGTCCTTCAGATGATCCTTCTGTGGTGGGACTGCTGAAGGTTAAAGAACAGTAGGTGCCAATTGCTACTGCCACGGTGCATCGACGACAGTATCGCACTAACTGAGACTCCCTGATTCCCATCCAGAACCTGATTCGTTGGCTAGAGACCCAAGGAGTGATCAGCAAGACTCGCTCACCCTTTAACAGCCCTATATGGCCAGTGTGAAAGTCTGACAGAGACTGGAGATTATCTGGCAGACTATCGTGGCCTGAATGAGGTCATACCACCACTGAGTGCTGCCATGCCAGACATGCTAGAACTTCAGTATGAAACGGAGTCAAAGGCAGCCAAATGGTATGCTACAATTGACATAGTGTATGAGCCGATGCAGGCAGGACGCAGGAACAACCACAAACCACGGATGGAAAGCAAAGAACAAATTTAATCTTGATACCTCACACACCGGGGAAACTCCAAAGCAACACCCGGGCAGAGGCACGCAGGCAGGGACCGTGGGCACTGCGGAGTGAGAGAGAGTCCTTGTTAGCAAGAGTGCACGCGGACTCCCTGTTCTTTCTGGTCTTTAAAGGGTTCAAAAAGGCATAGTTTTCCCACTGTGCTTTGATCTTCTTCCACAACAGGCCAGGATTCTCAAGCAGCTAGATAAGGTGTCCCTGAGCTCATCACAGACTTCTGTTATCTAAGTGCAAGTGTTTTTCTTGCCAGCACCCAAGACTGAATAACAATTAGTGTGATACATGTGTTTTCCAGCAGCCAGGTGTGAGTCCCTTGAGCGTATTTACAATCCTCCTCGCCGATCTTCCCTTGCTTTCCCACACATTGCTAATGCATTTTTCTCTATTCCTTTAGCAGCAGAGGGCAGGCCACAGTTTGCTTTCACCTGGAGAGGCATCCAGTCCACCTGGAATGGACTGCCCCAGGGGTGGAAACACAGCCCTACTGTTTGCCATGGACTGATCCAGACTGCACTGGAGAAGGGTGGAGCTCCAGAACACCTGCAATACATTGATGACATCATTGTGTGGGGTAATACAGCAGCAAAAGTTTTCAAGAAAGGTAAGAAGATAATTAAAATTCTTCTGAAAGCAGGTTTTGCCATAAAAAGAGGTAAGGTCAAGGGACCTGCATGAGACATGCAGTTCTTGGGAATTAAGTGGCAAGATGGTCATCGCCAGATCCCAATGGATGTGATTAACAAAATAACAGCTATGTCCCCACCTACTAACAAAGAGGAAACACAAGCCTTTTTAGGCGTTGTGGGTTTCTGGAGAATGCCTATTGCAGGTTATAGTCAGATTGTGAAACCTCTCTGTGAAGTGACTCAAAAAAAAAAGATTTTACGTGGGGTCCTGAGCATTGAGAAGCCTTTGAGCAAATTAAACAAGAGATTGTGCATGCAGTAGCCCTTGGACCAATCCGAACAGGATGGGACATTAAAACTGTGCTCTACACTGCAGCCAGGGAAAACGGCCCTACCTGGAGCCTCTGGCAGAAAGTACCAGGGGAGACTCGAGGTCGACCCCTAGGATTCTGGAGTCGAGGATACAAAGGCTCCAAGGCCAATTATACCCCAACTGAGAAAGAAATCTTCTGAAGCATCCCAAACCAGGACATGATGTATTAGGAACCAAGAGGGAAACATCTGTGAAATGCTTCAAAGGAACTAGGTCTTGTCCCTCTATAAAGGTGACAAGGTATGAAGACCAGCTGAAGTGCCTCATACCAATGCACACAGCATGGGTAACAAGCAGGAGGACCTGGAAGACACTGTGCAGCTAGAAAGCTATCATCTGATCATTACCACTGAAACGTGCTAGGATAAATCGCATGACTGGAGCACTGCTGTCGCAGATGGAGTGATGCACTTCACTTGTAGAGAGAAGCAGCGGTACATTTATTGATATAAAACAGGGATTTAACAAAGTTTGATAGTAAATGTGACAGTGTTGTAACAAGATTCAATGGCAAGGCACACTTGGTTATTTACTGCACAGAGGACAGGGTCAGACAGAACTGTCAGGGAGACCCTCCCGTTGAGTCACAAGGTTCAGAAAGGACCCCCTTGCTTTCTAAACTCCTTCTCAGAGAGGAGTCTAGGTGCAGCTGGATCCAATCCTAGTCCCAGATTTGGTCAATGGTTTATGTCTAAAGGATTATTTATGCACGATCAATTCTTTATATCACTTAGCTAAGATTTCAAAGTTTAGCATGCTATTAGTCATTTACTGAGGATCTGTTGCAGCAAGGAATCTCTCAACCTCGAGAAGTAACCTTGAGAGGGACCCCCACCCAAGGGGAGATCCTGGTGTGCAGCCCACTGCCGTGCAGGAGAGCTCAAAGGGCTCTTGGGCTGTTCAGTATTTATGGGGGTAAGATGACTGACTTATAGTCATATTTGCATATTGACCACAGTACCAGTATTGTGGTTAGGTGGGCACATTGCTCAAGTTAGCCTTTGGCTATTGTGTTGTTATTTGTCTCCCTGAAACCACATTGAGCCAGATGCAGCCATCATGACTAGATGCACCCATTGTGACCACCACGGGTGGTTGTCGCTTGGGCAGGGTTATGGGAGATAAAGGGCAGGTTGGCGGTGGAGCACACCATCACAGCTGCAATCGATGGCTATAAACTGTTCAGAAGGGACAGGCAAGGAAGGAGGGGTGGGGGGTTGCCCTCTATGTTAAAGAAGGCATTGACTGCACAGAGCTGTCTTTGAAAAAAATGCGATGAACAATTTGAGAGCTTATGGGTAAAAATTAGGGGCCAAGCCAACAAACAAAACCTCGTGGCTGGTGTTTACTACTGGACGCCTGATCAAGGGGAGCCTGTTAATGAAGTGTTCTTACTTCAACGATGGGAAGCATCACGCTCACAGGCTCTGATCCTGCCGGGAAACTTCAATCACCCTGACATCCATTGGAAGAGCAGCACAGCAAGCTGTAAGCGATCCAGGAGACTCTTGAAGTGTGTCGAGGTCAATTTCTTAATCCAGGTGATACACAGCCCAACCAGAGGAGAAGTGTTACTATACCTGTTGCTTGGCAATATAGATGATTTAATTGGAGAGGTCAAGACTTGTGGCAGCCTGGTCTGCAGTGATCATGCCCTGGTGGAATTCATGATCTCAAGGGATATAGGCCGAACAAGAAGTATAGTAAAGGCCCTAAACCTTAGGAAAGTGAACTTTCAGTTATATAAGGGACTGGTAGATGTGACCCCCTGGGAAGCTGCCCTCAGGGATAAAGGAACTGAACAGAGCTGGCAGCTATTAAAAGACTTTTTTCTTAGAGCACAAGAACTATCCATTCCCACATGTAAGACATCAGGCAAGGAAGGAAGGGGACCAGCATGGCTGAGTAAGGACCTCCCGGTAAAACTATAGAGTAAGAAGGAAATGCATAGGCAGCAGAAGCAGGGGTATGATTTCTGGGAAGAATATAGGGACACCGCCCGGTTGTGTAGGGAAGGGATCAGGAAAGCTAAGGCACAGCTGGAGCTGAATTTGGCAAGGGATGTGAAGAATAATAATAAGGGCTTCTACAGGTATGTTGTCCAGAAAAGGAAGATGAAAGAAATTGTAGCCCCCCTGATAAATAGGATAGGGGGTCTGGTGACAAACGACGTGGAGAAGGCTGAGGTACTGTTGTGGTTTTGGCCGGATTGGCCAATCAGAATGACAGATGGCCCTCTCCCCCTCTCTCCTCAGAGAGGAGAGGAAGAGATAAGGAGATTTACGAGTTTAGAAAAAGAACTAAACTACTTTAATGAAAATAATAATAAATAAGGAATTAAGAAATAATAATAAAATAATAAAAAAAGTATACAATATATATACAAAACCATATCCAGCTCCCAGGATGACGATCGTGTCACCAGCAGACACAGGGAATGTCCCAGACTGGAGTCAGTGATGGACAGGAGCTGAATTCCGGATCTGGAGTCAGGAATGCTCAGATCGGGATCAAAGACGAACAGACAGGGTCCTCCTCAGACGTCGGCCATTGAAGAAGGAGGGAGCGAGCCCCCTTGCCCCTTTGATCCCTCAGCTTTTATACTGAGTGTGATGCATATGGGATGGAATACCCTGTTGGTCAGTTTTGGGTCACTTGTCCTGTCTGCTCCTCCCTGCAGGTGGGACCCCTCTATACTTCTCCACTTCCGACCCTCTAACGGGGCAAATAACGAAATTAGCTGACCTTGGTTGTTATAGCAATAAGTCTAAGCAAGAGCCTCTGTGCATACCATTCCTTGGTATAATCAGGTCTTATCACTCTGAGAACGAACAGTTTCTGAACAATATGCTGTTAATTTCAGAGTTTAGTCAGTTAGAAGAGGCCCAGCTAAAAAGTAAAATTACAAATCAGAAAATTGGTTCTGTTTTACCTCAAACCAGGACAGGGAGGAAGGGAAGGCCTCAGGGGTCTGGCACCAGGGCAAGGAGTTCTCTGGATTGCTGCCATCAAGGGAGAGAGAGACTACGCAGCAAACTTTCTAATTTATATGGAATGTGACGTTCATGGTATGAAATAATCCTGTTGGTCAGCCTGGGTCAAGTGCCCAGGTCTTGCTCCTCCTCATCCCTGCACCTGGCAAGCCTTCTAATCTCTGCACCGTAATTGCTGAGCAGGCACACGTAGCCACTGTGCTTCTCCTGGTACCGCTATTGAAACTGCCTATGTGTCATTGGCTACCACTACTTCAGCTGCAATGGGCCCCACTTCTCCTGGGGCTTGATACCAGACGTGTGCACCTGCAAATATCTTTGGTATATGGGGGGCTGGTGATACAAAGTGGGGGGCATTATCCAAAAGTAAATATAGGCCAACAGCCCTGTGCTCAATGGGCACCGCAGAGTGAGAGGGAGTCCTTGTTAGCAAGAATCCTGGGCAGCAAGAGAGTCCTTGTTAGCAAGAGTGCACGCGGACTCCCTGTTCTTGCTGGTATTTAAAGGGTTCAAACAGGCATAGTTTTCCCACTGTGCCTTGATCTTCTTCAACAACAGGCCAGGAATCTCAAGCGGCTAGATAAGGTGTCCCTGAGCCCATCACAGAATTATGTCATCTAAGTGCAAGTGTTTTTCTTGCAAGCACCCGAGACTGAATAACAATTAGTGTGATATATGTGTTTTCCAGCACCCAGGTGCGAGTCCCTTGAGCGTATTTACAATCCTCCTCGCCGATCTTCCGTTGCTTTCCCATATTCCACCCCCTCGCTCAAGAGACCGCTTCTGCTGGGGTTCATTTAGTCTCGCGGGGTATAACACAGTAATTTACAAAGGCATGCAATAAACATATTTATATAGAAAAAAGAAAAAAACCATATCTTTACAATACTGCTTTGAATCAGGTGTCCTATTTCTCTTTTTCTGCCGCTTTCTCATAGCGCGTACGGCATGTTTTTGTGCTAACATGGCACATTTCCTTTCTAATTGTTCCTGACAGTTTGTCTTTTTTGTTTTTCCATCACTTACAGCTGACATAAAAGTCTGCCTTTGCAACAACAGTTCAGCCTTAAGTTTCTCATTTTCCTACAGAGCATCCTATAGATTTTGGCTCAACTCCTTTTCCCGATCAACCATGATCTTATAGGCAAACAACAAACAACCAGCCATACGCCCTGCACGGGCGAGCCATTCCCAAGAGCGTAAGCGTATTGGCTGGTGAAACCCCCCCTCCCCCCAGTATTTCAGGACTTGCATTGGTTCTACGGCCCCCCGGGGTTCCGGCCCCACACGAGTGCAGGTTTCCCACTTATCCCACAAGGTACACCACGGCTCCATGGTCCACCCTGGTCTAATATCTGGGGGGCACTCGCCTCCTCCTTGTCCTTACGTCTAAACACTGTGTATATATAAACTCTTCGCTTGATGGAGTGTCAGCCCTAGTTGCATACGAGAACAGTACCACACCGGGCAGAACACCTGCTCAAGTGGAGTCATGTAACGACACTGCACACAACAAAAAGCAAACAGTAGCACAGATGCTGATCAGCAGGTATAAGCTGGCGCCCACACACACTTACACAGTAGACGTACAAAAACACCACTTCTGTCTCGGGGAGACAATGCTCCCACCATGGGTGGTTTCAACCCCTCCATACAGGGACGGTGCAATCTTGGGGCAGCTATGCTCTCTACTGACCAAGCCCCATCCACTATTCACCGGTGTGGGGGACAGCACGATCTTGGTGCAGCTGTGCCCTCCACTGACCAAGCCCTATCCACTATTCACCAGCTTGGGGACAGCATGATCTTGGTGCAGCTGTGCCCTCCACTGACCAAGCCCCATCCACTATTCACCAGCTTGGGGACAGCATGATCTTGGTGCAGCTGTGCCCTCCACTGACCAAGCCCCATCCACTATTCACCAGCTTGGGGACAGCACGATCTTGGTGCAGCTGTGCCCTCCACTGACCAAGCCCCATCCACTATTCACCAGCTTGGGGACAGCATGATCTTGGTGCAGCTGTGCCCTCCACTGACCAAGCCCCATCCACTATTCACCAGCTTGGGGACAGCATGATCTTGGTGCAGCTGTGCCCTCCACTGACCAAGCCCTATCCACTATTCACCAGCTTGGGGACAGCATGATCTTGGTGCAGCTGTGCCCTCCACTGACCAAGCCCCATCCACTATTCACTGGTGGGGGGCAGCGCAATCTTGGCGCAGCTGTGCACTCCACTGAGCAAGCCCCGTCCATATCTCTACTGTAATATTTCTGCAACACAGACTGTGAGATTTCTGTTTAAAGCATAGTGTGACTTTGTTTTCTGGACCCGTGGCCCTTCCCACTGTATTCCTTTTTAAAGTGGGAAATGTTAGCTTTAGGCTTTTCTTTTTTTTTTTTTTAACATTGCATAGTCATTTGCTGTCATCCAGTTAGCTATTTGCATATTACCACAGCTAAAGAAACATAATTATCTCACAAAAATGATGTTAAATAATGACTTCTTTGACAATACAAGTAGCATTTGAAGCTTAAGATGTCAGTATTTTATCTGTTCGCATAAACCAATCATCATATACATTTTAAAATGCAGCTCTTTAACCTGTATTGTATGGCATTCTATAATTCCATTTTTTCTTCCATTCTATCCATTATAATGTAAATGTACAGCGAGGAATATAGTTTTAAGTCCTACTTAGTTAAAATACTTTACATTTGAAGTTAAAACTATGTAACTGGTTTGTATTATTGGAATCCCATCCTCATCGCCAATTATGTAACCTTTTCTTTTTTAAAGACTCCAACATACAAACCGGAGCCCACACAAAGGGGAAAAAAAAAAAAAGGTTAACTCTGCTTTATTGCGAAGCCTTGCTAAGCAGTTCCCAAATGTCCCAAAAGTTACTTCAGAGCGTCTTCCCGCCCCATAGATTGTAGTAGCACCGACAAGCAGCAGGATAATGAGGAGCCCCATCGGTACAGCAGAGGGAGGCAGGCACAGCGCTTGCTAAGCAGTTCCCAAATGCCCAAAAGTTACTTCAGAGCATCTTACCACCCCATAGATCGTAGTAGCACCGACAAGCAGCAGGACAACGAGGAGCCGCATCGGTACGGCAGAGGAAGGCAAGGCACAGTGCTTCAGGGTGTCCCCTGTATCTTCAAAGCGCGCTCATGTCTCTCTCCCCCTCTCCGGCCCGAGACAGCCCCCCTTATATCCCGCACCGGATTGAGTGGAAAAGTACAGGCTAGAGTCGCTGTACACGTGGCCAGCACATGCAGTGAGCCTCACCAGACTCATGATCCAGCTTTGCTAACAGCGGCTTTTGATACGTGACTACATTGTTGCATTCCCTTCTTGTTATCTTCTTCTTCGAAGGTCAGGTTCTCATGGATACACACATAGTTTTTACAGCAACAGTACTGAGTTCCTTCTCTCGGCACGTATACTGGGTTTGGTTCAACTAGTAATTTTCCGTCGTGTCTCACTCAGACCATCCTCTATTATCCCTTAACACAGGGTGTCATGAGACTATACAGGGAGAAAATTAGAAGGGCCAACTAGAAATTAATTTGGTTACTGCTGTAAAAGACAATAAAAAGTGTTATTATAAATACATTAACAACAAAAGGAGGGCTAAGGAGAATCTCCATTCTTTATTGGATGTGAGGGGGAAACATAGTGAGAAAGGATGAGGAAAAAGCTGAGGTACTTAATGCCTTCTTTGCCTCAGTCTTTAATAGTAAGACCAGTTGTTCTCCAGGGACCCAGCCCCTGAACCAGTAGACAGGGGCAGGGAGCAGAATGAAGCCCCCGTAATCCAAGGGGAAACAGTGAGTGACCTGCTACAGCACTTAGACACACACAAGTCTATGGGGCCAGATGGGATCCATCTGAGGGTACTGAGGGAGCTGGCGGAAGTGCTCACCAAGCCACTTTCCACCATTTATCAGCAGTCCTGGCTAACCAGGGAGGTCCCAGTTGACCGGAGGTTAGCAAGTGTGATGCCCATCCACAAGAAGGGCTGGAAGGAGGATCCAGGGAACTACAGGCCTGTCACTCTGACCTTGGTGCCTGGAAAGGTTATGGAACAGATCATCCTGAGCGCCATCACGCAGCACATACAGGGCAATGAGACCTAGTCAGCATGGGTTTATGAAAGGCAGGTCCTGCTTGACAAACCTGATCTCTTTCTATGACTAGGCGACCCGCTTGTTGGATGAGGGAAAGGCCGTGGATGTTGTTTACCTGGACTTTAGTAAAGCCTTTGACGCCATTTCCTACAGCATTCTCCTGGAGAAACTGTCTGCTCATGGCTTGGATAGGTGTATTCTTCATTGGGTAAAAAAAAAAAAAAAAAAAAATCTGTCTGGATGGCCAGGCCTAAAGAGTGGTGGATGGAGTTAAATCCAGATGGCAGACAGTCACAAGTCGTGTTCCCCAAGGCTCAATATTGGGGCCAATTCTCTTTAATATCTTTATCAATGATCTGGATGAGGGGATCGAGTGCACCCTCAGTAAGTTTGCAGACGACACCAAGTTGGGCAGGAGTGTCGACCTGCTTGAGGGAAGAAAGGCTCTGCAGAGGGATCTGGACAGTCTGGATGGATAGTCCAAGGCCAATGGTATGAGATTCAACAAGGCCAAGTGCTGGGTCCTGCACTTGGATCACAAGAACCTCATGCAACGCTATATTCTTGGGGAAGAGTAGCTGGAAAGCTGCCTAACAGAAAAGTATCTGGCATGTTGGTCAACAGCCAGCTGAATACGAGCCAGCAGTTTGTCCAGGTGGCCAAGAAGGCCAAAGGCATCCTGGCCTGTATCAGGAATAGTGTGGCTAGCAGGACTAGGGAAGTGATTGTCCCCCTGTACCCACCACTGGTAAGGCCGCACCTCAAATACTGTGTTCAGTTTTTGGCCCATCACTACAAGAAAGATATTGAGATACTGGAGCATGTCCAAAGAAGAGCAACAAAGCTGGTGAAGGGTCAAGAGAACAAGTCTTTTGAGGAGCAGCTGAGGGAGCTGCGGTTGTTCAGTCTGGAGAAAAGGAGGCTCAGGGGAGACCTTATCGCTGTCTACAAGCTACCTGAAAGGAGGTTGTAGAGAGGTGGGTGTTCATCTCTTTTCCCAAGTAACAAGTAATAGAACAAGAAGAAATGGCCTCAAGTTGCACCAGGGGAGGTTTAGATTAGATATTAGGAAAAATTTCTTCACCAAAAGGGTTGTCAAGCACTGGAACAGGCTGCCCAGGGAAGTGGTTGAGTCACCATCTCTGGAGGTATTTAGAAGATGCATACACGTGGCACTTAGGGACATGGTTTAGTAGTGCACTTGGCAGTGTTAGGTTTACGCTTGGACTCGATCTTAAGTGTCCTTTCCAACCTAAATGATTCTATGATCTGCAAAAGAGATCCAGTTTTGTGGAATAAAATAGCAAGATAGACAATGTCACAGACCCAAAGGATGTGATCAATAAGATAACAGCTACGTCTCCACCAGCTAACAAAAAAAGGAAAACAAGCTTTATGTGTTGTGGGTTTCTGGAGAATGCATATTCCATGTTATAGTCTGATTGTATGCCCTCTCTCTCAAGTGACCCAGAAGAAAAACAGTTTCAGCTGTGACCCTGAGAATCAACAAGCCTTTTAAGGAATTAAACAGGAGGTGGTTTGTGTGGTAGCCCTTGTGACAGACTGGACAGGACCAGCTATGCAAAATGTGCTCTACACCACAACCAGGCAGCATGGCCCCATCTGGAGCCTCTGGCAGAAAGCACCTGGAGACACTCGAGGTTGATCTCTAGAGTTTTGGAGCTGGGGATATAGAGGATCTGAGGCTCTATATACTCCCACTGAAAAAGAGATATTAGCAGTATATGAAGGGGTTTGAAGCACTTCAGAAGTACTGAAGCACAGCTCCTCTTGGCACCTTGATTGCCTGTGCTGGGATGCATGTTCAAAGGGAGAGTCCCCCCATGCATCATGCAACTGACACTACATGGAGTAAGTAGGTAGCATCGGTCACAAAAAGGGCTTGGATGGGAAACCTCAACCTCCCAGAATTCCTGGAAGAGATCACAGGCTGGCCAGAAGGCAGAAATTTCAGAGCATTGCCTGCTGAGGTGACCTGTGCTGAAGAGGTCCCACTGCATAATAAATTACTAGAAAATGAGAAGCAATATGCTCTGTTTACCAATGGGTCCTATCATATTGTGGGAAACCACAACTTTGTGGAGACTAGCCTAACATGTGAATTCACTAATTCATCACTTAAGTCATTAGGTTTCTAACTCAAGTTCTCTAATTCATAACTCAATTTATTACTTGTGCACCTATGAGCAAAACAGTTACCTAGCTGATGGTGAGAGTGCTCATCTTTCCTCCTCCATCACGGTGCAGGTGTCCCCTGTATCAAACAGGGAAGCACAATAGCCTCAGCAGTCCTTCTGCTGTTGGATACACTTCAAAAGCTTTCGGGTAAGCTGACATTTTTATACCTTCCAGCTTAGAAGTTTGGTCTATACCATTTCCATAAGTTAGCAGATTCTGAAGAAACTGCCAGACAATCAATATGCAAGGATGATGGCTGCAGGAGACAGCAAGCTGCAGGTGATAATGGCTGCATTAGCTTTTTAGCAAGACCTTTTAGCTCTTTCTGGCCAGATGTCCTGCCTACATTTTGCCCTTGCTTTGACCTAGTCACTCTGCTCCCAACATACATCAGACTAGCATAAACTGTTGTTGCATTAAAGGGTAAAGGAATTTGGCAGAAAAAAACCTCTTGCATTCCAGCTTGTCCTCAGATATCAGAGGGGCTGGGAGCAGCTGGGCTTAGATTCTGAGTGATGCCCAATTCAGCACTATAGGTCCAGTCGCATTCAATGTATTGAACTATCATGATTACAGATACACAATAGTGCAATGCACTTTCAGTCTAGTCGCGTTCAATGAACTAGCACAGCCAGATTTAAGGAGTTTGGTTACATTCAATGAGAACTCCCATGGCTAGATTAATGAATGGTGCAGTTTATTGGAGCAACAAAATTGCAGATTCTTTTGGATTGCCAGTGATAATACACTGTCTGCAAAGCACATGCAAGTAACATAGCAGCATAAACAACTCTCTATATATAGATTTCTGAATTTCCCGGGGAAGCACTCAGTATAGCCAAGCGTTCAGATCTCACCTGTTGTAGTTTGGGCTAGGTTGGCCAATGATAAGACAACAGATGCTCTCCCCCACCTCTTGCTCTAAGAAGAAGAGAGATGAATTATGAGTTTAGAAAAAGCTAAACTTCAATAAAATATTAATAATAAAATGATTAAAAATAATAATACAATAGATACAATATATATAAATATACACAAAGCCACATTAAGCTCCCAGGGGAGGTGTCACTATCAGGCACTGGGGAAGTTCCAGACCAGACTCAGTGACAAATGGGAACTGGAACACACTGATGGGGATCAAAAGACAGATGAGCTGACAGGGTGTCACGGTTTTGCCCGAATTGGCCAACGGCCAGCGACAGATACTCACCCCCCCACCTCTTGCACACGGAAAGGAGGAGGAGAGATGAGATTTACAATTTTAGAAGAAACTAAACTAATGAAATATTAATAGTAAAATAGATACAGTATATACAAAACTGTATCAAGCTCCCAGGACGACATCACCAGCAGGCACTGGGGAAGTCCCAGGCTGGATGCAGCGATAGGTGGGAACTGGATTCCAGAGCTGGAGTCCACACACAGATCAGGACTAAAGACAGATGAACAGGCAGGGTCCTCCTCGGACATCAGCCATTGAAGGAAGAGAGAGTTGACCCTTTGATCCCTCAAGCTTTTATACTGAGCATGATGCAGATGGGATGGAATACCCTTGTTGGTCAGTTTTGGGTCACCTGTCCTGTCTGCTCCTCCCTGCAGGTGGGACCTCTCTACACTTTTCCATTTCCAACAGGGCAAATAAAGTTAGCGGACCATGGTTGTTATAGCAATAAGTATAAGCAAGAGCCTCTCTACATACCATTCCTTAACACAAGTTGTGAACATCTGTCTTCTCACTCTGAGAACAAACCATTTTCTGCACAATATACTGTTAATTTCAGAGAGTTAGAAGAAGCCTAGCTAAGAAGTAAAATTACTGAACAGGAAGTTGGTTTTGTTTTACCTCAAACCAGGACACAGAGTCCTCCTGAGACATCAGTCATTGAAAAAAAGACAACCCCTGAACAACAGACAAAGAACCATCCTAACTCCTTTGCTCCCTCAGCTTTTATACTGAGCATGGCAGATGGGCTTGAATACCCTATTGGTCAGTTTGGGTCACCTGATCTGTCCACTCCTCCCCACAGGTGCAACCCCTCCATGGGGTAAACAACCAAGTCAGCTGACCCTGGTTGCCACAGCATCAAGTAAGAGCAAGAGCCTCTCTCACTGAATAAAAAGCTGTCTCTGCTTTCCCCCCAAACCAGGACATCACCTAATAGGTGTCCTTGGGGGGGGGGAAAGAGAGGCTTAGCTTGTCAACTGGTCCTAGAAGTCAGTGGTGGTTTGTGATGGTATCTTCCCTAACATTTCTCCATTCTTAATCAATCTTTATACTATTTTTTACTCTTCAGGTGGAGCTTGAGTGACTGTAGTCATACATACCTTTGTTATGATTGGTTGGTGTAAAATTTCCTCACTTTGTGTTTAAAGGTGTAGACTAGCAAAAATTCAGAGTGCAGACTCGGTGAGGGGTAGTTGCACCTTAGAGGTGGGTAGCTTTTAGGATAGAGGTGTGTTTTGGTACTACAATGATATTATAATGAGCAAAGTTTAACTTAAGGGCATGATTTTCTTACAAAAAATAAGAAACCGTTGGCTTAGGGTAACAACTATGAGGCTTATCGGTATTTGTAGTACCATAAGTTCCCATTCCCTGTGCTGATGCACAGAGTTTGGCTGTGGTATCTTCGCACTGCCCCACTCTCCATGCTGGTTTTTTCCACCTTAGAATCTGCTGACTCTAAGATTGCAGGTTATGTGGCCTAGGGAACTACAGTGGAATACATTCTTTGCATATCAGCTGCATTCCACCCTGGAAGTTTCTCCAACGCTGTGCCTCTTCTTAAAATGTGACTATAAATGTATTTTCTAAGTCACCTCTAGCAATTATTCCACAGCTGTGTTAGCCAAAATCTGAGGCAGGAGTTGAGTGAACAGTCACACCTGCACTCTACTGCCAAAGGGATTGAGAAAAACACATTGGCAATATCAATTTTAGCATACCACTTGGTTGCCTTTAAATCCAGTTTGTACAGGAGTTCCAGTATGTCCAGTACAGCAGCACTTAATGGTGGTGTGACTTCATTCAGGCCACAATAGTCTACTGTTAACCTCCACCTTCTGTCAGACTTTTGCACTGGACATATGGGAATATTAAAGGGTGAGTGAGTCTTGCTGATCGCTCCTTGACTCTCCAATCAATGAATCAGCTCATGGATGGGAACCAGGGAGTCCCGATCAGGGCCATATTGCCATTGGTGTGTCATCATGATAGCAATCAGTACCTGCTGTTCTTCGACCCTCAGCAACCCCACAACAGAAGGATCCTCTGCGAGACTGGGCAAGGCAGATGATGTGATTTGGGCTGGGCTCGCCACTGAATAAATGACAGATGCTCTCTTTAATTTCTTTCCCAAGGGAGAGAAGAATGAGAGAGAGACTCATGGATTGAAAAAGAAACTAAACTACTTTAATGAAATATTAATAATAAAATAATAACAAGAAAATATAATAACATTAATAAGAAAATAATGAAATATATACAACACATACAAAACCGTATTGAGCTCCCCAGATGACGATCATGTCACTGGCAGGCACTGGGAAAGTCCCAGGCTGGACTCAGTGATGGATGGGAGCGGAACTCAGGAACTCGATTCAGGAATGGAAGGAATCGGGAACAAAGGCAGATGAACAGAGTCCTCCTCGGACACTGGCCATTGAAGACCCCTTTGATCCCTCAGCTTTTATACTGAGCATGATGCACATGGGATGCAATACCCTGTTGGTCAGTTTCGGGTCACCTGTCCTGTCTGCTCCTCCCCACAGGTGCAACCCCTTTACACTCTTCCGCTTCCGACCCTCCAACTTGGTACATAACAAAATTAGCTGACCTTGGTTGTTATAGCAATAAGAATAAGCAGGAGCCTCTCTGCATACCATTCCTTGGTATTAACTATAAACATCAGACCTTATCTGCTAGAAGCCGACGCTGTCTGAAAAACATGCCATTAATTTCAGAGGGTTAGTTAGTTAGAAGAGGCTTAGCTGAAAAGTAAAACTACTGAAAAGAAAATTGATTCTGCTTTACCTCAAACTAGGACAGCAGGCAGCTATTTATTCTTCTTTTTACTCAAGGCAGCTATACCCAAAAGCCCACTGATACCCTTTTGGGTTCTTGAAGTACCCTCTCCTGTGGTAGTCAATGCCAAGGATGCATGGAGCCTCCGGGCCAGTCACAATAGGGTGCTTTTGCCACTCATTCCCTATTAGGCTTACCTTAGCCTCCAACACAGAAAATTATTAGGATCCCCCTGTCACTCCAGAAATACAGATGGGTTCTGCCCTCCTTGTACCCTGATGGCAGTAGGGTACACTGTGCACTGGTGTCTATCAGAGCCTTATACTCCTGTGGGTCTGATGTGCCAGGCCATTGAACCCATATGGTTCAGTAAACCCAGTTGTCCCTTTCCTCCACCTGGCTGGAGGCAAGGCCCCTTTATTCCTGGTCAGAGTATTCATTACTTGATTCTTGTAACTGCAAACTAGAAGTCCCTTCATTAGATCAGAAGTAAGATCAGACCTTCCACTCTGTCTGGGAAATTGCCCAATAGAAACTGGAGCAGTAATTTTCCTGGATGGACCCTTTGTGGCTGCTGTTTTTTCTTTCAATTACCATACCCACCCAAGCTTCTAGGTTTGAGGTAGGTTTACCATCTGTGATGGATGCACCCACTCTGACTCAGTGAACAGTACTTTGGTTCAGGCATCACTGACAAGTAGGCCTGACTGAAATCAGCCTTGCTGTGCAAACCGTGAGAACTGTGCTAGGCTATATCTTCTCAGAACTACAGAATCTAGGCCATGTCTTATCAGGAGCTAACAGTACCAGCCTGAGCTGGGACTAGACAAAACTAAAACTGCTACAGCTGTAGAGTTGCACATATACCAAAGGAGGGTTTGACTACAAGTCAATCAGTTTACGCTATAAGTATTTGTAGCCACCTCCGAGCCCATTGAGCTCTCCTGTACTGCAGCAGGCTGCATGGCAGTGATCTCCCCCTTGAGCAGGGATGCCTCTCAAGGTGACTCCTCAAGGCTGAGAGACCCCTTACCCAGCATCTGATATCTATAACAAGGTAATCAACATTTTATATTAGGCCTAAAAGTATATTGTATGATAGTGACATAGTTACATATAGCTTAATTATTAGAAGTGTAGTAAGTAGTAAAGTGTTTGACCGCTGGCTAATTATCATTTAATTACTGCTTAATTATTGCTTAATTATCAATTATCATTAAATTACTGTTAAATTACCATTCAACTGTTGCTTAATCATCGTTTGATTACCATTTAATTTTCATTCTATCATCGTTTAATTATTATTTGATCATAGATTAATCATTAATAAAATCTTTTTAGTTAACCCCACAATGATGACTTCTCTTAATAATTCACCTGCGACACCATCCAACTTCCTCATGTCCTCCCTGTGGTTGCATGGATAGAATCACAGAGTGGCGTGTGGTCTGCATCCACAATACCCTTTCCTTTGAGCAGAAAAAGGCTGACTCTTAATAGCTGAGATGTTGGTCAGTATGGGCAAGGAAGAAGGCATTCCCTTTGAATTGCTGGAACTGTTGGGAAAGTCTCCACAGCCAAGACACAGGCTTGTAGGGAGGAAGACAGATTCTCTTCTAATTGCTAGAGTTGGCTGGCCAATCCATCCACAGTTGGTGTCTCCGTGTCTGTCCAGCTCATTATCAATAGGGTGTTGGCATATGATGTTGGTGCACTCCATGAAAACTTACACCACATGGACCACATGCACTGGACTTCATCTGGGTCTTTGGATGTCTGGTTGGTGTCCAGGTTGCTGTTGATCATCTCCACCATGGCTAATTCCATCAGATAATGGTTACCTCACTCACGGTCCACTTGCCTCGGTAATTTACAAGATCTTCCTTGAAGGGATACCTTTCCTTCACGCTTGAAAGGAGCTGCCTCCAGAGGCTGAGGATGGCTGCCCCTTTTACAATCTCTTTGTCAACAGCCTTGTCCCTAGCAAGGGATCCCAACTTCCGGGCTTCCAGGCTCTCTAATTCCTGACTATTGGCCCCAGTATCCCATCATCAGAGCAACCAGCTGATAATTTGCTTGCCTGGATGACGGCTGAAATCTTTTTTCATATCTCACAGCTCACTCAGGGATAGAGACCGTGTGGTTTCTGAGTCGTTTATGATTTCAGTCCCTTCCCCCTCCTGTTCTTGTGACTGCTCTGCTGCAGAACAGGTTGCCTCTTTTGATTCTCCCTCCTGCTCCCTTTTAGAAGTGTCTTCCTCCCTTACTAGCCAAGTAGACTTCTCTTTCCATTGTTTCTTCTTGACTATCAGAGCAACTGATATAGTTGACGGTTTGGTCTCTGGTTTAGCCACAGTATCTGTTTTTATGTATTCATATTCAGAGACCTTCTTTTCCCTTTATGGGTGCTGAATAGTGCTTGGTAGACATAGACCAGGCCCCAGCACAGTGAAAAAAGTTGTGTCTCTTTGGCACAGCCAGGGCATTCTTTTTTCAAACATTCTATCACTTCATTGGGATCCTGCACTTGTT
Organism: Larus michahellis; assembly: GCF_964199755.1. Classification (NCBI taxonomy): domain Eukaryota; kingdom Metazoa; phylum Chordata; class Aves; order Charadriiformes; family Laridae; genus Larus; species Larus michahellis. The sequence continues at coordinate 19,692,109 of NC_133929.1, read as the reverse complement.
CAGGGGTGAAGTCCCAGACCATCAGAGGTGACAATCCTTCTAGGTACCTGCCCATATTCTCCCACACACCTTGCCACCCATAACCATGCTGCCTTGGGGCATATCCCTGTGTGATCTTCCTAAACCTAAACCTAGGTTAACCTTAGGAAAAGCTGGAAACAGATTCTTGAGACATACCAATATGAGCATTTTGTTTGCCAAGGATGTTCAAGATTCTGAAGAGTTATTGTGTCATGGCAGAAAACATCGACTCTGTAGGAAAAGGGGAAGGTGCCTTTTTTTTTTCCCCCACCACAAATTGGCTGGACAAAAGGAAAAAGTGTAATTATTAATTGTTTCCATGAGATGGTTCCCAAAGTACTGGGACAGCAGCAATGCAAGTCCCAAATACCAGGTTAGGCTCAAGGCCAGTGCTTTTATCATAGATCTCCCAGCCAAAAAACAACCAAGTGCTACACAGCACAGCAAAATGCAAAAGCCAAAAAAAGCCTTTAACAAGCTCTCAAATTTGATGTACAGCAAAAAAGGGAGTGTGGCACATATCAGATAAGGAAACAGATAAACCACTGTTGATAACCAATAAGACATCATGACCAGCAACTATTAAACTTATAATAGAGTTCCTTCTAATATGCTCTAATCAAATCTGTCATTATCTCAAACCCTTTGAGCCCTATGTTAGGCACCAAAAAGGACTGTTGTGGTTTAACTTAGTAAGTTAATAAGCACTGCACAGATGCTCACTCACTTTTCCCCAAAGCAGGATGGGGAAGAGAATCAGAAGGCCATAAGCGAGAAAACTCCTGGTCTAAGATAAAGACAATTTAATAAGTAAAAAAAAGAAACAAAGTTTTATTAGGAAAAAAGGAAACAAAGAAAAACAAAACAAAGAAAAACAAGTGATACAAAAAAACCCCAAACAATTGCTCACCACCAGCCGACTGATGCCCAGACAGTCCCCGAGCAATGGCAGCCCTGGCAAACTTCCCCTCCTTTTTTTCTTGCTGAGCATGACGTCATATGGTATGGAAATGCAAAGCATTTGACACTGTCCCACATGACATCCTTGTCTCTAACCTGGAGAGACATGTATTTGACAGATGGACCACTTGATGGATAAGGAACTGGATGGATGGCCACAATCATAGAGTTGTATTCAATGGATCGATGTCCAAGTGGTGACCAGTGACAAGTGGTGTTCCTCAGGGGTCGGTACTGGGACTGGTGCTGTTCAACATCTTTGTCGGCAACATGGACAATGGGATTGAGTGCACCCTCAGCAAGTTTGCCGATGACACCAAGTTGTTTGGTGCAGTTGACATGCTGGAGGGAAGGGATGCCATCCAGAGGGACCTGGACAGGCTTGAGAGGTGGGCCCATGCAAACCTCATGAAGTTCAACCAGGCCAAGTGCAAAGTTGTCAAGGTTTGGGCCGGACGGGCCATTTAGATGAACGAAAGATGCTCTCCTCCACCTCTCTCTCCAAGGAGAGGAGGGAGAAAGATAAAGAGATTTATGAGTTTAGAAGGAACTAAACTACTTGAATGAAAATATTGATAAAAGAATAGAAAAAAAATAAGGAAATATATACAATATATACAAAACCGTATCAAGCTCCCAGGATGACGATCACGTCACCAGCAGGCACTGGGGAAGTCCCAGACTGGGCTCAGCGACAGGTGGGAACTGGATTCCATATCTGGATTCAGGAATACTCGGATTGGGATCAAAGGCAGACGAACAGACATCCTCGGATGCTGGCCATTGATGAAAGAGTGATGACCCTTTGATCCCTCAGTTTTTATACTCAGCATGAGGCAGACGGGATGGAATACCCTGTTGGTCAATTTTGAGTCATCTGTCCTGTCCACTCCTCCCTGCAGGTGGGACCCCTCTACGCTTTTCCGTTTCCAACCCTCCAATGGGGCAAATAACAAAGTTAGCTGGCCTTGGTTGTTATAGCAATAAGTATAAGCAAGAGCCTCTCTGCATACCATTCCTTGGTATTCACTATAAACATAGGTCTTATTACTCTGAGAATGAACTGTTTTCTGCACAATATACTGTTAATTTCAGAGAGTTTCAGAGAGTTAGAAGATGCCCAGCTAAAAAGTAAAATTACAAAACAGAAAATTGGTTCTGTTTTACCTCAAACCAGGACAAAAGTCCTGCACGTGGGTTGGGGAAATCCCAAGCACAAATACAGGCTGGGCAGAGAATGGATTGAGAGCAGCCCTGAGGAGAAGGACTTGGGGGTGCTGGTGGATGAGAAGCTCAACATGAGCCGGTAATGAGCGCTTGCAGCCCAGAAAGCCAACTGCATCCTGGGCTGCATCAAAAAAAGCATGGCTGGCAGGTCAAGGGAGGTGATTCTGGCCCTCTACTCCACACTGGTGAGACCCCACCTGGAGTACTGCGTCCAGCTCTGGAGTCCTCAGCACAAGAAGGACATGGATGTGTTGGAGCGAGTCCAGAGGAGGGCCACAAAGATGATCAGAGGGCTGGAGTACCTCTCCTATGAAGACAGACTTCGAGAGTTGGGGTTGTTCAGCCTGGAGAAGAGAAGGCTCCGAGGAGACCTTATAGTAGCCTTCCAGTACTTAAAGGGAGCCTACAGGAAAGATGGGGAGGGACTCTTTATCAGGGAGTAGAGTGATAGGACGAGGGATAATGTCCTGGTTTGGGGTGAAGCAGAGCCAACTTTCTGTTCAGTGAGAGAGGCTCTTGCTTACACTTGTTGCTGTGGCAACCAGGGTCAGCTGACTTGGTTGTTTACCCTGTGGAGGGGTTACACCTGTGGACAGGTCAGGTGACTCAAACTGACCAATAGGGTATTCCATCCCATCTGCCTGCTCAGTATAAAAGCTGAGGGGATCAAAGGGTTTAGGCTTTTTCTTCAATGGCTCTCTTTCTTTCTTCAATGATTGATGTCTGAGGAGGACCCTATCAGCTCATCTGCCTTTTGATCCCCATCAGTGTGTTCCAGTTCCCATTTGTCACTGAGTTCAATCTGGAACTTTCCCAGTGCCTGCCAGTGACATCTCCCTGGGAGCTTGATACAGTTTTGTGCATATTTGTATATATTGTATCTATTTCATTATTTCCTTTTTTTATTTTATTATTTCATTTAAGTAGTTTAGTTTTTTCTAAACTCACAAATCTCTTTATCTCTCTTCTTCCTCTCCTTGGAGCGAGAGGTGGGGGAGAGCATCTGTTGTCTTGTCATTAGCCAACCTGGCCCAAACTATGATAGATTTATTGGCACCCAACGTGGGGCATGAGCTTCCAGTTTTCTCAGGGAATGTCATTCCTAAGCGAAATGTTATATCGTGCCTTTAGAGAGCATTGTTTGAAGTTAATAGATACAATGCTGCTGAACTTGCTGAATATGTTGCATGGTTTACTTGCTCTTTGTATTTGTATGTGGTGGTTTAAACATGCTATTTTTGTATGGTTTGGCATTCAGATGTATAATATGGTTACTTGGATAATGGCTGTACCTGCATATTTTGGGCATCACATGATGGATTTTATTACTAATTACACTTTTGGTTTCACCTGGGGAAGATTTATTTCGCCTTTAATGTTTATGTCAAAGAGCTAGGGGATGGAAACCTTTTGGGCTGCTTAGAAAATTAATGTTTTCAAAAGATCGTGATTTTGTTGCTGGTTCTCCTGAATGTGTTGCAGGGGTGGTTTTGTGTTAAAAATCAGTGCAGGAGTGCGAATTGTATGACACGTGCTGCTGCTACTCAAATCCCATGGGTCAATTCACAGCCAGCACAGACACAAATCACTCCCCAAGCTACACCCCCACCGGCCCCAGCCAAGCCTCTGCCCCTGCCTGTAACGGCAGCGGTCCCACCGGCACCGGCCCCAGCGGCATCAGCCGTGCCAGCCACCCCCCCCACCAGCCACTCAGCCACGTGCAGTAAAAGTTACTCTGCGACCTGCATCAGCACCAGCCACTACTGTCACTACTCTAGATGCTTCAACAACGAGTACTGCTGGTGCTCAAACTCCAACAGAACCAGTACAAGTTGCCCCAGTGACCAGAAAGCAGAAAAGGAAATCAGCTCCTTCTACTGCCTCTTCTGATGAAGATCCAGGAGAGGGGCCTTCTAAAGCAGATAAAGGAAAGGATCCTGCTAAGGCAGTGTCAACACAGGAGGAGGACTCAGATGCAAAGATAATTGTTAAATCCTTCTGTATGAAGGATTTGAGAAACGTGAGGAAGGACTTTAGTCATCAAGAAGGGGAGACACATCTCCCGGTTGCTCCAATGCTGGGACAATGGGGCTGATTCCATAGACTTAGACGGTAGAGAAGCCAGGCAGTTGGGAAACCTGTCCAGAGATGGAGGTATTGACAAAGCAATTGGGAGAAAGTCAAACACTCTCAGTCTCTGGAGGTGACTGCTATCAGCTGTAAAGGGCAGGTATCCCTTTAAGGATGATATGGAATGCTGTCCAAGAAAGTGGATGAGCACGGAGAAAGGTATCAAGTACCTGAGGGAACTGGCTGTATGAGAGGTGATTTATGGTGACTGGCAAGTGAACATAGACCCTGATGAAATGCCATGCAAATAATCTTTGCTGAGGAAGTTTGTGCAGAGTGCACCACTGAGGTATTCCCATATGTTGTCAACAACGGTTTGGGGAGGATCTGATGTTGATGCACCAACTATAAATGAAGTGGCTAACAGGGTATGCCAGTATGAAGATAGCCTCTCTTGTCCCCTCACTGTGGCAGCTGTAGAAAAAATGACTGAGAAAATAGAGGTAATGACCAAGACAATAGCTGAGCAAAATGAGGCAATAGCTAAGAAAAATGATAAGCTGTTTGAAAAACTGTCCGGGATGCAGAAAGAATCCCACTCTTCCCCTCAACAGGTCCACGTCTCAGTCATTAAGAAAAAACACCCTCCTACAAAACCGATTCAAGAGAAACAGGACGTGCTCTGGGATTTCCTGCAGCTTTGCCTCTGCAACTATGCAGAGGATATAAGTAAATGGGATAAAAAACCTACTCTGGTCCTACAAGCACGAGTGCTTGAGTTGCAAGGTGTCCTGGGTTGAGCGACACAGGACTAATTTATCTTCTAATGCTGGGGAAAACTCCACTTTTGGAAGACTCTAGTGTCTGAATTTGTGAAAATATTTACTCTATAGCCAGCTAGGCTATGTGGGATTCAAGGTCTCAGTGTTTTCAAGCCTTGCCAGGTGCAGGGATGAGGAGGAGCAAGGCCTGGGCATTTGACCCAGGCTGGCCAACAGGATTATTTCATACCATGAATGTCACATTCCACATAAATTAGAAAGTTTGCTGCGTAGTCTCTCCCTTGATGGCAGCAGTCCAGAGAAACTCCTTGCCCCGGTGCCAGGCCCCTGAGGCCTTCCCTTCCTCCTGAAGCCATTACGCTCAGTGTCCGACATTTACTGTCCACTGCTGGGAGTGCACAGCTTCCTCCTGATATAATTGTCTCAGTATAATTCTTGTATATCTTATAATAGTATTGGGATTAGTACTGGTTCTTTAGTATTATTGTTAATTATTTACTCTTATCCTATTAAATCTATTTATATTTCAACCCTCGTGTTTCCTTGCTTTCCCCGATTCCCCTTCCCGGGTGGGGTGGGGTGGGGTCATCGTGTGATAGAATGATTGTCTAAATGACAATAAATTGTTATGGGTTTTCTCAAACCATAACACAAGGTAAAGCAGATGGAAGAAAGAATTCTTCCAGCAGGATGGCTGCTCCAGTCCATGGTAAGCGGTTCTCCGGTCCAGATAGGAGCTCATCTGCTAATCGTAGATGGTGTCCTCAACGTTAGAGGTGCCCTGCCTCCAGCCAGGAGGAGGAGAGGGACAACCGAGTTTATTGGACTGTGTGGATTCAATGGCCTGGCACATTAGAGCCACAAAAGTATAAAGCCCTGGTGGACACTGGTGCACAATGCACCCTGTTGCCATCACATCATAAAGGGACAGAATCTGTCACTATTTCTGGAGTGACAGGCGGGTCTCAAGAACTGACTGTTTTGGGGGCTGAAGTGAGTCTAACTGGGAACAAATGGGAGAAGCACCCCATTGTGACTGGCCCAGATGCTCTGTGCATCCTTGGCATAGACTGCCTCAAGAGAGGGTATTTCAAAGACCCAAAAGGGTATCGGTGGGCTTTTGGTATAGCAGCTGTAGAGACAACCCTTCTGTGGTGGGACTGCTGAGGGTTAAAGAACAGCAGGTGCCAATTGCTACTGCCACGGTGCATCGGCAACAGTATCGCACTAACCGAGACTCCCTGATTCCCATCCAGAACCTGATTTGTTGGTTAGAGAGGCAAGGAGGATCAGCAAGAGTCGCTCACCCTTTAACAGCCCTATATGGCCAGCGTGAAAGTCTGAGGGAGAGTGGCGGCTAACAGCAGACTATTGTGGCCTGAATGAGGTCATACCACCACTGAGTGCTGCCATCCCAGACATGCTAGAACTCCAATATGAACTGGAGTCAAAGTCAGCCAAGTGGTATGCTACAACTGACATTGCTAATGCATTTTTCTCTATTCCTTTAGCAGCAGAGGGCAGGCCACAGTTTGCTTTCACCTGGAGAGGCATCCAGTCCACCTGGAATCGACTGCCCCAGGGGTGGAAACACAGCCCCGCCATTTGCCATGGACTGATCCAGACTGCACTGGAGAAGGGTGAAGCTCCAGAACACCTGCAATACATTGATGACATCATTGTGTGGGGTAATAGAGCACAAGAAGTTTTCAAGTAAGGTAAGAAAATAAACAAGATTCTTCTGAAAGCAGGTTTTGCCATAAAAAGAGGTAAGGTCAAGGGACCTGCACGAGAGATCCAGTTCTTAGGAATTAAGACGGGCATCGTCTGAGGCCAACTGTACCCCAACTGAGAAAGAAATCTTGGCAGCATATAAAGGAGAGCTGCTTCAGAAGTAATTGGTACTGAAGCACAGCTCCTCCTGGTGCCTCGATTACCAGTACTGGGCTGGATGTTCAAGGGTGAAGTTCCTTCTAGGCATCATGCCACCGATGCTACCTGGAGTAAGCGGGTTGCCTTAATCACTCAGCGAGCTCAAATAGGAAACCCAAATTGTCCAGGAATTGTAGAAGTGATCACAAACTGGCCCGAAGGCAAAGACTTCACAGTGCCACTAGATGTGGTGGTGACTCATGCTGAGGAAGCCCCACCATCTCAGATAATGAGAAACATTATGCTCTGTTCACTGATGGATCTTGTCATATTGTAGGAAAACATTGAAGGTGGAAAGCTGCTGTGTGGAGTCCTACACAACAAGTCGCAGAAGCTGCTGAGGGACAAGGTGAATCAAATCAATTTGCAGAGGTAAAAGCCATCCATCTGGCCTTAGACATTGCTGAACGAGAAAAGTGGCCAATGCTCTATCTCTCTACTGATTCATGGATGGTGGCCAATGCTCTGTGGGGGTGGTTAAAGCAGTGGAAGCAGAGCAACTGGCAGCGCAAAGGTAAACCCATCTGGGCTGCTGAATTGTGGCAAGATATTGCTGCCTGGCTAGGGAAACTAGTCGTAAATGTACGCCATGTAGATGCCCACGTACCCATGAGTCGGGCCACTGAGGAACATCGAAACAATCAGCAAGTGGATGAGGCTGCTAAGATTTTCCAGACAGATTTGGACTGGGAACATAAAGGTGAACTGTTTTTTAGCTTGGTGGGCCCATGACCCTTCAGGTCATCAAGGAAGAGATGCAACATATAAATGGGCCCGTGATTTTAAACTGAAAGAGGGTAGATTTAGATTAGATGTTAGGAAGAAATTCTTTACTGTGAGGGTGATGAGACACTGGAACAGGATGCCCATGGATGTTGTGGAGGCCCCATCTCTGGAAGTTGGATGGGGCTTTGAGCAACCTGGTCTAGTGGAAGGTGTCCCTGCCCATGACGGGGGGTTTGGAACAAGATGATCTTTAAGGTCCCTTCCAACTCTAACCATTCTATGATTCTATGCATATCCCTTTGTTCAATTGGGGGTCAGCTGTCCCGGCTGTGTCCCCTCACAACTTTTTGTGCATCCCCAACCTACTCGCTGGCGGGGCAGCCTGAGAAGCTGAAAAGGCCTTGACGTTGTGTAAGCACTGCTCAGCAATAACTAAATCATTGGTGTGTTATCAACACTGTTTTCAGCACAAATCCAAAACATAGCACCATACAAGTTACTATAAAGAAATTTAACTCTACCTCAGCCAAATCCAGTATAGACAGGAAGGGGGTTGTGGTGGTTAATGAGGATGTATTGAATAGTGTAGGACCTGACATTGATGTAAATGGTATGGAATAAAGGGTGGAGATTGTACTGGATCTGGCTAGGATGGGGTTAACTTTCATCATAGCAGCCCATATGGTGCCGTGTTTTTGATTTGTGACTAAAACAGTCTTGATAATGTTTGGGCTATTGCTGAGCAGTACTTGTACAGGCTTTCTCTTTTTCCCAGTCTGACCATCCCCAGCAAGTAGGCTGGGGGTGGGCAAGAAATTGGTTGGGGACACAGCCTGGACAGCTGACCCAAATTGAGAAAAGGGATATTCTATGCTATATAACATCATGTTTAGCAATAAAAATTGATGGGAGGTGGATTTGGTCAGGCAGGTAGCCATTTCTCAGAGACTGGCTGGGCATCACTCTGCTTGTGGGAGGAATCATAGAATACCAGGTTGGAAGGGACCTCAGGGATCATCCGGTCCAACCTTTCTTGGCAAAAGCACGGTCTAGACAAGGCGGCCCAGCACCCTGTCCAGCTGAATCTTAAAAGTGTCCAATGTTGGGGAATCCACCACTTCCCCAGGGAGATTATTCCAATGGCTGATTGTTTTCATTGTGAAAAATTTTCCTCTTGTGTCCAATCGGAATCCCCTCAGGAGTAACTTATACCCATTACCCCATATCTTTTCCATGTGACTCCTTGTAAAAAGGAAGTCTCCATCTTCTTTGTAGCCGCCCTTTAAATACTGGAACATGGTGATAAGGTCGCCCCTAAGCCTTCTTTTCTCAAGGCTGAACAAACCCCGTTCTCTCAGCCTTTCCTCATATGGCAGGCTTCCCAGTCCTTTGGTCCTCTTTGTGGCCCTTCTCTGGACTGTCTCCAGCCTGTCTGCATCTTTTTTGCATAGCGGGGACCAAAAGTGAACACAGTATTCCAGGTGTGGCCTGACAAGCGCTGAGTAGAGTGGGATAATGACTTCTTTGTCTCTGCTGGTGATGCCCTTGTTGATGCAACCCAGCATCCTGTTGGCTTGCTTTGCCGCAGCAGCACGCTGTTCACTCATATTGAGCTTGTCGTCCACCAGGACCCCCAGGTCCCTTTCCACAGAGCTGCTCCCCAGCTGGGTAGATCCCAGCCTGTGCTGTACTCCTGGATTATGTTTTCCCAGGTGCAAGACCTTACACTTGTCCTTGTTGAACTTCATAAGGTTCTTGTTAGCCCACTCTTCCAGCCTGTCCAGGTCTTCCTGCAGGGTGGCTCTCCCTTCCAAAGTGTCCACTTCCCCACTCAGTTTGGTATCATCAGCAAACTTCATCAGGGTACACTTGATCCCATCATCCAGATCACTTATGAAAATATTAAACAGCATTGGGTCCAATATTGATCCCTGGGGCACCCCACTTGTGACATGATGCTAGTTTGATGTAGTGCATGATTGACTTTGCATCACTTGTTTTTTTACATTTTTTTCTTTCTTCTTCATCTTTCCTTTGCTTATTAAACTACCTTTAGCTTGACCCATGAGTTTTCTCACTTCTGTTCTTCCTGTTCTTTTCTACATCCCAGGGTAGGTGTGTGAACAAGTGGCTGTGTGGGTGTTTAGCTGCTTGCCTGCCAGGGACAATCTACTTTTGTAGGTATCTTATTTTGAAGTAACTGGAATTTTATTGGCCTCTGGACTCTTTCCTATAATTTGGTTGGGGAAACTAAGAATAGTTTCCTATGTTGTTTTATTTGACTTTTTTTCTTAATTTAATTTTTATACCTTTGTAATTTTTTCATAGACAGAAGGTAATCATGGTCATAAAGAAAGTGATGCCTCAAGCACATTTCTTAGCAGGGATCTCCTAAGAAACAGTCCTCCATTCTTTTAAAATCCAGTCCATTCTTTAGTGCCCAATCTGTCAGTTTTCTTCATAGTATATCCTTGAGCCCTAATTCTCCAACTTGAAGATATTTCTGTAGGACTGCCTGGTAGTAATTCTAACTGGAAAGCTATTGTATGCTGGGAAATTAGTGATCCACATAACAGTTGGCCTGAGTAGGCACAGGGCTGTCCTGTGCTGCATGTATTCCTTGGCTGCAGGATAAACTTGACTGACTAATTGTAATGTAGAAGTCTGTAGGTGGCTCCCACTTTGTACCTGGTGATGACACCAGCGGTGTGTCTTTGTCTTTATCTTGAAGCGAAGCAGCATGTTCTCATGTGAACATCCTTTTGCTTGAACAGCAGAAATGATTGCTAGAATTGTTTACTTATAAGAATATCCTGTAAGATGGGATCTGCGCGGCTTGCCATGCCCTGATGGGAGGTCATTTTAATCAATACCTTATTGAGACTGAATGCCTTTCTTACTGGGATCTATAACAGGCACTTGCACCCATGCTTTACTGTGACAGATGCACCTGCCCTGAAAAAGCCCTGACTAAGACCTAACAAAAACCCGACAAAAGCCTGTGAAAACTTCCCCCACAGCTCTTGTCATGTCCACATGGTGGTGGTCTGTACGGTTGAAAGGTGAGGAAGTTGGGGTCCTCAGCCAATGGGGGGCCTACATGACCATATTTGACCACAGATCAGATTCGGCTAGGGTATAAACGGAGCCCTGCTGGAGAGCCATTTTGAGACCATCTTCCTCAGAGCAGTGGGTTTGTGGTCAGGGACTCTCCCCTTGGTTTGGGATGCCATCCGAGGAAACTCCTTGACATTTAGAGCCCTCCCTTATTAGGTGAGTGATTACGCATTTTGGGTCATCGGCCATAAACCTTAAGATTTCTTAATTCGGTTGTGTAGTATTAACTCCTGAACAACACTCTGAACCTGTGGATTGTTAATGTTTGTCAGAGTCTCAAAGCAGTTTCAGTTAGAGCAAAACTTAGTTTGATTTTGTTACCATCTTGTAAAAATAAATCCCATTTTGAGTTTGTTAGTTGCTCTGGCTTGGTTTTGTGAGGTACTGTGACAATTACATCTGACATAACCTGCAGGATCCCTGTGCAAAATGCCTTTTTGGAAAAATTATAGTGAGGAGAAGACAGAATGGATGCCTGGCGGGCCCCACATGCAGCCACGGGGAACAGTCATGCAGTGTTTGGCCTGGGTGACCTCCTCAATGAGCTGGAAATCAGAGAGTTATTTGGATGTCCCACCCCAGCTGAAATATTAACTTGTCTCCAAAAGCAATGGGTGGCAAAAGGGAAAAAACCCATCGGGATTTGCATCTTATTAGGTTGTTACTAACATGCTTGAAATGAGCGTGGGAATGTTTTGACCAGATAGAAGAGTTACAAAAGACTGATAAGATCTGGTAGGAACTAGTTCAGGTATTCCAGCAACAAGAAACACCAGCCTTGAGAGAGCACGCTGCTTGTCTTGCTGTTTGGGGGCAGGATGGGCAGTGTGTGGTTTGTAAGCAGCAGGTACGAGGAAAGTTTGGGATCCTGGAATGTGGAATCATTGATTAAGAACAAAGCAAAGGGCCCCCCTGGGCAGCCTCAATGCAAGTTTACACCCAGGGAGAATTGTAGACCATTGCTGAAACTTATTGGCAAAAAACAGGGGAGAGACTAGGGCAGTGGCTAATGTGTGTAAGATAATCAAGTAGGGTAAAAGCTCTAATGCTGTTAAGGATCAAAGGGGTGGGGGGGTGGGCTCCAGGAGGAGAGTACATGTGTGTTTGTCAGTGTGCTGCATTATAAAGCTGATGACCATTACGCTTCAGGGCAGAAGATCAGCTGATCATCTGAATGGTTGGGGTCTCCCATGATGGTGGGGACCTCACTGGAGATCCAGAACACCTGTGACACTTATGGCTTCAGACAGCAAGCACACAGCTCTACCTGCTGGTTGGGGTCTGTTGTGCTGGCGAGGCTTCACTGGGGCTTTAGTGTGCATGTAAATGTAACCATTACACTTAAACTTCACACCATGGTTGGGGTTTGACCCTTGTCCAACTTACAAACCAGTTTGAATCTGACCAAGGTGTTTAAATGAAAAGACAGCAGTGGCTTGCAAGAGTGGGGTGGAAGGTTGTTCCCCTGGGTCCTGCATTCCTCCCCACCCAATTGCTCTGTAACAATTCAGCAGTGAGTATTCCAAAATCCTTGGGAACAGAGCCCCTGTGTGAGGGGACGGAGGATTCATCCTTTTTCAAATGTACCCAAAGTGTTACAGTTGGTGATCAAACTATATCAAAATCTGTAATATCAAACTAGATCAAACTCTGAAGGAGGATATCCAGGAACACCCCAACTACTGAACCAGCAAATGGTATTGGCCATAGAGCAAACAACGTCCCAAGAAAATAGGCTAACCTTCTATACTCTGCTCCTTAGAAGTTAGAAAAATAGTTTGTGTGAGCCAATGCAGGCAGGATGCAGGAACAACCACACACCACGAATGAAAGGCAAAGAACAAATTTAATCTCGATACCTCACAGACCGGGGAATCTCCCAAGCAACACCCAGGCAGAGGCACTCAAGCAGGGACCGTGGGCACCGCGGCGTGAGAGAGAGTCCTTGTTAGCAAGAGTCCTTGGCAGCGAGAGAGTCCTTGTTAGCAAGAGTGCACGCGGACTCCCTGTTCTTGTTGGTATTTGTAAGGTTCAAACAGGCATAGTTTTCTCACTGTGCTTTGATCTTCTTCCACAACAGGCCAGGATTCTCAAGCAGCTAGATAAGGTGTCCCTGAGCCCATCGCAGACTTCTGTTACCTAAGTGCAAGTGTTTTTCTTGCAAGCACCCGAGACTGAATAACAATTAGTGTGATATATGTGTTTTCCAGCACCCAGGTGTGAGTCCCTTGAGCGTATTTACAATCCTCCTCGTGGATCTTCTGTTGCTTTCCCACATAGCTACATAAGAAATAAACAATTGCAAAAGGATTTCCTCACTTAAAAAGAAAAGACAACCTATATGGGGCAAGACATCAAACCTCACAGTTCTATTGAAAAACAGACCTTAGGGAAGGAAAAAGTACAAATCCTAGCTCTATTACTCTGTGAATGAAAATAGCATGCATGTCATGGCAGCTAAGCCCCACACAGCAGTTCACTCACTCCCCCACAGTGGGATGGGGGAAAGAATTGGAAGGGTAAAAGTGAGAAAACTCATGGTTTGAGATAAAGACAGTTTAACGGGTAAAGCAAAAGCACATGTAAGCAAAGCAAAATAAGGAATTAATTCACTACTTCCCATCAGCAGGTAGATGTTTAGCCATTTCCAGGAAATCAGGGCTCCATCACACATAATGGTTACTTGGGAAGACAAATGCCATAACTCTGAATGTCCCCCACTTCCTTCTTCTTCCCCCAGCTTTTATTGCTGAGCATGACGGCATATGGTATGGAATATCCCTTTGGTCTGTTGGGGTCAGCTGTCCCAGCTGTGTCCCCTCCCAACTTCTTGTGCACCCCCAGCCTACTTGCTGGTGGGGCAGCATGAGAAAGAGAAAAGACTTTGATGTTGTGTAAGCACTGTTCAGCAATAACTAAATCATTGGTGTGTTATCAATACTGTTTTCATCATAAATCCAAGCCAGCACCATACAAGCTACTATGAAGAAATTTAACTCTATCCCAGACGAAATAAAGTACAATGCTTCACTCGGGGGGTGAATGCAGAAAGAAAATGAACTCTTTATGAATTGCTTACAGGAATGGTGAACAAAGATGGAAGATTTAAATGTCAGTTTCAGTAAAGTTTGGATTTTTTTTTAAACAAGTGTATAAGTAACAGAATGAATCTAGGAGCCAGAATAGAAGCAACACTGAAGGAAGACAGCATAGCTAAGTATTAGAGGGTACTCATACCTGTCAGATGATGAAACTTAACAGTTCTACTCTAGTGTTTCTAAAAGTTAGCTCTATGTATTGCCTGTTTCTAAATAAGGTATCGAAAACCTTCCCTTTAAAGGAAAGGAAAGAAAGACACGGTAAAATCGCTGCATAAATATAACAACTGCTGATTTGAGCTAAAGTGTAAAGTTTGTTTGTTTATTATAGAGAAGTTGAGGAAATGGAGGAATGAAAAAAACTGTGACTGAGAATACCAGAAGCTCCTATGAAGGGAAATATTCCAGCTTCAGGAATGAAGACAACTATAATAGCAATATTGTGTTAATCTTATCTTCAATAAGTAACACAGAAAGCTGGATATTCCATTCCAATCTTATAGATACTGATCTGTGTACATTTTAAGACTAACAAGGGATTGGTCAACAAATGAGTAAATAAGTAAACAATCATAGAAGGTTTATTAATCACCAAGGTTATGAACAATCAAATACCATCCAATTGATACATTATCCATACATGTTCTACTATCTTTAATTTTCTCTAACTAAAAGAGAAGAATAAGAGAGAAGGTGAAAAGAAGATACAAAATATTCATTGTAGATTTAGTAGAGGCTCAAGCACATTGGTGAGAAGGGCTCTCCTAACAAATATGGACAGTGGAATCACTGGTGCTTCAAACATTCCATTTTAAAAAATTCAGTCCATTCTTTAGTGCCCAGACTGTCAGTTTCCCTCAGAGTACATCCTTAAGTCATAATTCTTTGACTCTATGCACTAAAATGCTTGAGAAATGCTTGTTTAAATGTTTTTCCACCATACATTTTCACCCCTAAATTATTTACACTACATAATAGGAGCAAGAAAAGCTTTAAATCCTCTGTCATGTTTGCTATGAAACACATTGTCACTACAAGTGTAGCCTTTGAATTAACTTGTATATACTATGAAATATCTGTTTACCACATAAATTAATGCCATTGGTGAAAGCCTATCCAATGGAGTACTTACATAACTAAATATTACTCTCTAAACTTCCCCTGACTTCTCTAAACCTCCCCTGATGCAACTTTCCTCTTGTCCTATTGCTTATTACTTGGGAGAAGTGACAAACCCCCACCTCTCTACAACTTCCTTTCAGGTAGTTGTAGAGAGCGATAAGGTCTCCCCTCAGCCTCCTTTTCTCCAGACTAAACAACCCCAGTTCCCTCAGCTGCTTCTCATAAGACTTGTGCTCTAGACCTTTCACCAGCTTCGTTGACCTTCTTTGGACACTCTCCAGCACCTCAATGTCTTTCTTGTAGTGAGGGGCCCAAAACTGAACATAGTATTCACTTTCCCTAGTCCTGCTGGCCACACTATTTCTGATACAGGCCAGGATGCTGTTGGCCTTCTTGGCCACCTGGGCACACTGCTGGCTCATGTTCAGCTGGCTGTCAACCAGCACCCCCAGGTCCTTTTCTGCTGGGCAGCTCTCCAGCCACTCTTGCCCAAGCCTGTAGCGTTGCATGGGGTTGTTGTGACCCAAGTGCAGGACCAAGCACTTGGCCTTGTTGAATCATTGTCCTTGGCCCATGGATCCAGCCTGTCCAGATCCCTCTGTAGAGCCTTCCTACCCTCAAGCAGATCAACAATCCCACCCAATTTGGTGTCATCTCCAAACTTACTGAGGGTGCACTTGATCCCCTTGTCCAGGTTGTTGATAAAGAAAATAGCAACTTATTAATGGCAGAGATATCTGAGTGAAAACACCGGCATTATTATATGCAAGAAATGCAAAACTTAACAAGAAATATCTTTGTTTAGCAGTGGATTGATTTTGCTGGTCTTTGTTAGGATACCGAACAGTTAGTAAGCCTAAATTTACTTTTTATATCTGCTGTTATAATGGCTTGTACCCTGTCCCTCCCCCCCCCGCCTCCCTGCCAAATGCATTTGGCGAGACACACCATCATTTTGCGCATATTCTGGACTTGAAGTCATAAAAACATAGTGCGCCTCTGTGAAATAAGGGGCAAAAAATAAGGTGTTCTGTGTCTGTAGGGTTGAAAAGGAAATCAAGGGCTTTCTTTATATGCTTGTAGAGAGATATTATTTTACCTTTTGTATGCTAACTCTGAAGGGCAAATGATCTAAAAGGAATAATCTTGAGATTCATTAGAGATAGGACTGCTTGAGGTCAGGCTGGAGGCTAGCAAATGCATTGTTTTCCATCAAATACCTGGGAAACGAGGCAGATCCAGATATATTTGCTGCTATTTGGAAAGAGAAGCCTTCTTTGTGGAGGTAGGCAAAAGTTTTCTTTAGAAATTTGGAGCAATAAGTATTCTTTCTAAATAGATAAATGACCTTTGAATATCTCTTGAGATTCAGTACTAGGCCTAATAATTGAAAGAAAAATCTTCACACATTTTCTAGTAATATATAAATTTTGAGTGGCTATTTTACTGAAGCATTTGGTAGAAACCCTTTATAGTATGGTTGTTGGTAGTCATCACAGCACCAGCATCAAGTGCAGCTGAAAAAAAGAGGGATGGATTGGGTTTGAAAACTTTGTGGTCTTCTAAATGTGATGTGGAACAAGTCAATGACATTTTGCTTCTGGATGTGTGTTCAGTGACTCAGAAAGATTGAATCTTAGTGCAAGGGAATAGATATAACTTCACACACTTCAACATACACTACACTTGTAGAATTGCATTAATGGGGGATCATCCTCAAATCTAGGTTTCTATTGTTAGAGGAAATTATATCATGCTGGATCCAACAGCCTAAGACAGGTGAGGCTGCTGCTGCTTCATGCCCCCACGTCCAACCAGTAATGAGGCTGAAGATGTATTCCCAGTACGCACACACACAAAGCACGCAGATACACTACTTATATACATGGATGGCCACATAGATCACAGACAGACACTCAGAGCATTCATGCGAACATAGACAGCACCAACAGTCTCATCCTGCTCCCTTTGCTGGATGACGAGGATGGAGGTCCACTAGTGAGAATATATATCCATATGTACAATGTGGCTACCTCCAGCAGCTGGGCTCAGACACTCAGTCTGCCAAGTAGCTGGTCCCTGGATCCCAGCCTCCCCAGTTGCTGGCATCTGGATATCTGAGCCCCTGAGGCCACAGCCCAGCTCCAGTTGCTGGTACAGATCATCGTGTGTGCACACACACACACATACACACACAACTGGCCAGGTCTTTCCAGGTTCCCATAGCCAATCCCCCTGCACTCTCACCCTTAGAGGTATACAGGCGCTTTCACAGCTAGAGCTGACTGGCACTCCCCTGGACCCATAACTGACCCCCTATAATGAGTCCTGTGCGTTCCCAAATGGCTTTTCCCCTTGTAAGAAAGGCAGGTATTGCTTTTGCAGAGGAGAAAAGCCGTTTCCATCAGAGGTGGCATGATAAGGGAATGACTAAGACAAAGAGGCTCCAGCAAAGGCTTGTAGAACATCTCTTATCACACAGACAAAAGGACAAACTGATTCCTACTGGATTAGTGTCTAGAAGGGTAGTCAAACATTTAACCAGGGCTAATGACATTGAGCAATTTTTTTACCAAAAAGGAAAGAAATAAACTAGTCAGGTAATCCCTTTAGGTGTAGCATAAGGAGAAGTAAACAGAGGCAGGACATGCGGGAAGAATTTTAGGTGCCTCGGACAGACTGTGAACCCTGGAGTACCTAACCAATGGGAAACAGGGGAGGGAAAAATTTGGCCGGGATTAGGGAATAAAAAGGTGTGTTTCAAGAACTGGAAGTGTGCCTACTTGCTAGGTCACCCGCTCTTGCAAGAACGTGAATAAAAACGTGCTTCACAGAGGATTCTGCCTGAGCCTATTTCATTCGGACCGGAACTTATTTCTCACAATTTGTGGCCTCGTCTGGGATCAGAAGTCATCTTCTTGGGAGTCCCTGTCGCCGAAGGACGGGAAGACACATCCCGTTGATTTCAACGGTCTCGTGGATCATCGGCAGGGATTCCGGGAGGAATCGACTAAGATCTCGAGACCCAGTTGGACGGCAGACTCTGTGAACCACAGGGGGAAAAGGGATAGGTGCAGTAGGCACAGAGAGTACGACCAGGCAACTCCATGCACGGACCAAGGTAAGAAAAATCGGACTGTTAAAGTATTGCCTTGGTGGTCGGGACATTCTAAGAGACTTGTGTGTGAGTGACTGAGACGTACTGCAGTACGAAGCGAGTGTGGAGTCCGGATCCGCGGTTCTATAGTCCCGCGAGGGGCGCAGCTGGAGAAGGACGAAGCGAAAGGAAGGGGTGTAAGAAAAGTCTCTGTTCAGAATGGGAAATAAGGATTCTAGGCCTAGGGATGGAAAAGGGGATACTAGGAAGGACCCCGGGAACATTCCCCCAGACAGTCCTTTAGGGGAGAATGTTGAGGTTTCGGAATGATTCTTCTTGTACAAGGGATAAAGATAAAAAGAAAATGATTTGTTTTTTTCAGACTGCATCCCGGAGGGGCCGGGGGTGGCCGGGGGTGCCCGTGGACATCCTGGGAAGGGTCCCAGGGGTGTCCTAGGGGTCCTGTGTCTGTCTTAGAGGATCCCAGAGGTGTCCCAGGGGGGACATGTTTGCATTTGCATTTGAATTTGTTTGGACCAAAGAACCCATAAGACCTCCTAGTGTATTTTGGCCCAAATTTGTATCTGATGAAGACTGGGTCTGTCAGACTTTAAACATGTATGTGAATAATAAGGAATGATAAGGAAGTAGAAGAAGGTGAATATGCTTTTTGCTGGGTCAAGATGAATAGATTCAGGATTCAGGGACGCCCAAATCCATTTTATATGTTCCCAGCCCAGACTGTCGGTGATGTTTCAATCGACAAAGAAATTGAATCCCCGAAGCGGGACCCCTTAGACTGTTACTTGGGGATGAGGAAGAGGGGTGAATAACAGGGGACGAGGACTGCCCCGCCCACTCCTACCAGCAGCTCGAGGTTCACCAGTAGGGTGTTATCATTGTGGGATTTACAGAATCCCCTAATTTGTTTGGCAAGTGTTAGAACAAGTGCTTGAACAATTCAGCCCTCCATCGGGAGTAGCCCTGCTTCAGTATGTGGATGATTATTGGTATCTGGGGAGGAAGAAGGCAGGGTAAAAGAAGCCACGAATGAGTTACTGAACTTTTTGGGACAGCAAGGTTTGAGGGTCTCAAAAAAATAAAAATATTGCAATACGTGGAAACAGAAGTGAAGTACTTGGGACATCTAGTCAGTGAAGGGAGTCGAAAAATAAATCCTATAAATCCTGAGAGGATCAAAGGAATAGTAGACGTACCTCTGCCAAAGACCAAGAGGGAACTGAGAAAATTTTGGGGGCTGACTGGGTACTGTAGACTGTGGATAGAGGACTATGCTCAAAAGACTAAAGGACTATATTCCAAACTGTTAGCTGAAGAACCAAATGTATGGGTTTAGACAGAAGAAGAGAAGGATTTAGTGTAAGATTTAAAACAGAGCCTAATCAGAGCTCCAGTTTTAGCCTTATCTTCTTTGGAGAAACCTTTTCAACTATTTGTAACTGTAGACAAAGGGGCTGCTCAAGAGTGGGGGGGGATAAGCGGCAGCCAGTGGCCTATTTATCTAAACTCTTAGATCTGGTCTCCCGAGGGTGGCCAGGGGAATGATACAAGTTAGCACCCCTCAGCAAGTAACAACCATTTTAGCCCAAACCATGGGAAAACGGCTAGCCAATTCAAGAATACTGAAGTATGAAGGAATTTTAATTGAAAAGGATGATTTGATTTTAACTACCAGCCCTTGCCTTAACCCAGTGAGCTTTTTGTGAAAAAAAAATAGAGGCAAAGGATGAAGAACTTACACACGAATGCATAGATGTAATTGAGTACCAGACTAGGATACGCTCTGACTTAAGGGAAGAACCCCTATCTGGGGGTCTTCATTTGTTCATAGACGGTTCTTCAAGAGTGATAGAAGGAAAGAGGTGTAATGGATATGCGGTGGTGCATGGAGTGAGTCAACTGTGGAATTTGGATAATGAGGTGAAGTCTCTGTGCTCAAAGAGCAATTAAGACTGGCTTTGCTGTCTCTTGTGCAACCCAGGGGAGTGAAGGCCTGTCTGGCTATCACAGGATACATAAATGACGGGGTAGTCTTGGGGAGCCAGGACAGCCCTGCTTTTCGTCAGCAGAGACAGTAAAATCAAGATAACAGAGACTTTGTGTAGCTCTTTGTTTCCTTGAGAGTCTCCCATGCCCGGTAATTGACCTTTGCCTCATTACCTGTGAAATGCATATTAAAGTTGACACCCCTGTATATGCTAATGAAGATTTTAGAGATCATGCTAAACATATATGACTATAGCACTCGTCTCTCCACCCAAATCATACTACACGTCACCTAGGGGAGGGAAACCTCGTAATTTTGGGGATAAAAGGATGGAGAAAATGACTGTTAAATTGGGAGAGAAGAAACTTGATACCTGATGGACCAGTCCATGGGCTGTGTTCTCTTCCTCCACCCCAGGCAGGGACGCCTTTCTGGGTAAGCGCTGCGCCTTTCACCCTCTGGCGAATGTTACCCCGGGTTGTTGTACTATCATTATTTTTGCTAGCAATATTAACCTTAAGTAATTAGCGCTATTGTAGTTAGCGAATTTATCAATGGCAATCTCGAATCTGTCCTGTCACTCTCAATAAAGTAACTAATTTTGATTATTTGTGAATCTGATTCAGTGAAAGTCCTTTGGTGGGACTCTGATAGTAAATCAGTGAAAGTCCTGGGACTCTGACAGACAAATATCGAAACTACAGTCCTTTTAACGCGACACCAACAAGTAAAAGCATCTGAAAAATTACCTAGTGCATGGTCCGCTCAAACATGTGAGATGTATACCTTAAACCAGGCACTTAAATTAATTGGAGAAAGGGGAAGGAACAATATATACAGACTCTTGTTATGCCCTTGGGGTAGTGCATACCTTTGGTAAAATTTGGGAAGAACGAGGACTAATAAATAGCAAAGGGAAAGAACTTTTACACTAAGAACGTACAAAGCAGGTGTTAGCTAATATATTAATACCAAGTGAAATAGCAGCTTTACATGTTAAAGGTCACCAGAGAGGCAATTCAATTACTGCAAGGGGAAACAGATTAGTGGACAAAGTGGCAAAAGAGGCAGCCTTGGGACAGGAGAAGCAATGACAGAAGCAGGGGCAGTGGAGAAATGTGGTAAATGGATTCTGCCTGACGGAAGGGAAATGGTCAACAAACAATGAGAGAAATAGTGACAGTGTTACAACAGGGAAGCCATTGGGGAATGCATGCAATGTGCGAATAGTTTTGTGGAAGTACAGATGCTTTGGCATATACACAATAGCAATACAAATTTGTGAGGGATGTATTATTTGTAAGAAAGTAAACAAGAAAACCTTGAGAAAGCAATCTTCAGGAGGAGGAGAGCCCGGCTTGAGACCGTTCCAAAGTATACAGGTATACTTCACTGAACTACCACCAACAGGCAGGCTAAAAGATCTTTTAGTCCTAGTGGACCGTCTTACTGGATGGGTGGAAGCCTACCCCTTGGTGTCAGCTACTGCAGCAGGGGTAATTAAGATAATACTAGAACAAATTATTCCCAGATACAGGTTAGTGGAGAATATAAACTCAGATCAGGGCAGTCATTTTACTTCTAAAATCCTTCAAGGAACTGTGGAAAGTTTAGGGATAGTGTGGGAATTTCATGTCCCCTAGCATCCCCCATCATCAGGAAAAGTTGAGGATGAACCAGACCATTAAGAGACCATTGTTGAAACTGATTTTAGAAACCAAATTACCATGGACTAAATGTTTACCAATAGCATTGCTGAGGATCCAGACTTCTAGAAAAGATACAGGTCTCTCGCCCTATGAGATGCTTTTTGAACTACCTTATATGGGTAACAGAGAAGACTTGCCCACTTTTGAAACTAAAGATGTGTTTCTTAAGAACTATATACTGGGGTTGTCATCTTCTTTCTCTCTCCTCAGAAATAAAGGACTTCTTGCCCAAACTCCACCCACTGGAATTTGCAGTCCATGCCTTCCGACCAGGAGATTGGGTCTTGATCAAATCCTGGAAGGAAACCAAGCTCCAACCAGAATGGGAAGGCCCGTTCCAACTGTTACTGACCACTGAGACTGCAGTGAGGACGGCCGACAGGGGTTGGACTCACTACACTCAGCTAAAAGGACCAGCTGAACCCCCACCAACAGATCCGGTAGAACAGCGGACTGTACCTTCTACTGACAGCCTGCTGCGAGTAACCCTAAAGAGACAATAAGCCGTAGGTTGGGGCGGGATAATCCAGTTGGGAGATATAAATCTGTGTACGGCATGAATTTTAAGAAGCATTTTGTGATGATACTGGTCATAGGGGCGGTGTTGTACGCCTAGATCACATACGAAGTGCACACCCAGATTACCCGGTTAGACTTATCATAAATATCACTAAAGGAAATACCCCACAGACTGTACGCTTTGATGCCTGTCAAGTACTGAAGTGTGGGAATCTAGAGGCCCAAAGATGGTTGAGTGGTGAAAACAAGTACCTGTGCCCAGAAACTTGGAGGGTCGCAGAGGGATATCACGAGGCTGCACCTTGTGACCGATGGAGTGAAGTGTGGTGGACCACCCAAATTGGAGGGTGGACCATTGATGACAAGTGGATCAAGCCTTCTTATTATTACCCTCTCAAAAAGAAAATACATTTTTACAAAGGATCACCTTCCCCACAGTGTGGCCTTTTAGAATGTAATCCTCTGTTGATAACTATAACCCAGGCGGATGATACGGCTAACCTAATGTATGGAATAGGAGCAGATGTGTCTGGAAGAGATCCAAGGGGAAGATTTAGAATAGACACACTGGAAAATAGCAGTTAAGCAGAAGGGACAACTATGACTACCAAACTCCCAGTAATACAACAGTGGGAACCACCGAATGATCCAGCTTTGGTAACGGTTACTGAGATTAAAGATCTTAGACAAACATTTGAGATTGAGACAGGGTACGGTGAGATGAATGCTTGGGTAGAATGGGTAAAATATACTGTTAGTAGTTTGAACCAAAGCAATTGCTATGCTTTTGCCTCAGGAAGGCCCACAGCACAGATCGTCCCTTTTCCCTTAGGGTGGACGAAAGATTCCGTAGGGATGTGGTGTGTGATAGCATTATACCAAGAAAGGACCGCCTGGGGAAATGAGACCTGTCATTCACTTTCCTTACTGTTTCCTGCCTTGGAGTCTAGAGATGTTAAAGTGCCACCAGTATTTTCCACAGCAATTGGTAACCATCCAGCGTGCCTCTCACGGCAGGGTGTGAAGGCTACCAAACCTGTGAGGGGATTTACCCCATGCACTGAAACTCTGAACGTGACCAAGGATGTGAAAGGAAACTACTCAGCGATACAAGTGCCTTGGGTGGATCTCTGGTGGTATTGTGGAGGGAAGACCTTGCGATCTGTGTTGCTGGCTAACTGGAAAGGTACGTGTGGAATGGTACAATTGGCAATACCATTCACCCTAGCATTTGAAAAAGGAACAGGATCCCTGAGCTCAGGCAATAGAGTAAAAAGAAGTGTGGGTGTATCCTTTGATGAACGGATATATATAGATTCCATTGGAGTCCCTAGAGGAGTCCCAGATGAACACAAAGCAAGGAATCAGATAGGAGCAGGATTCGAATCTGTCCTTTTCTGGTAGGTAACTATAAACAGAAATGTAGATTGGATAAATTATATTTACTATAACCAGCAGAGGTTTATTAGTTATACCAGAGATGCATTGAAAGGAATAGCTGAACAATTGGATGCAACCAGCCGAATGGCATGGGAGAATAGGATCGCCCTGGACATGATCTTAGCAGAGATGGGAGGTGTGTGTGTAATGTTAGGGAATCGGTGCTGTACCTTCATCCCAAACAATACAGCTCCAGATGGTACTATAACTAAAGCCCTTCAAGGGCTCACCACTCTAGCTGATGAGTTAGCTGAGAACTCTGGAATAGACACCTCACTGACAGGTTGGCTGGATTCCTGGTTTGGGAAATGGAAAGGTATGGTGGTATCAATACTGACTTCTCTTATAATGGTAGCAGGAGTTTTAGTGGCTGTAGGATGCTGTATCATTCCCTGTGTGTGAGGATTAGTTCAACGATTAATTGAAACTGCCCTAATGAAACGAATGGAAGCAGACCCTCCCCCATACCCTGGGAAAATGCTTCATCTAGAAGAAAATAAAAACTCTCGAGAAGAAGAAGAAGAATGTAACATCATGCTGTCAGCTCTAGAGGCCTCATATGGAACCATGCCCTAGAAATGCAAAAGACAATAAGATTATGAAAAAGGAAAGGGGGAAGTTGTAAGAAAGGCAGGTATTGCTTTTGCAGAGGAGAAAAGCCGTTTCCATCAGAGGTGGCATGATAAGGGAATGACTAAGACAAAGAGGCTCCAGCAAAGGCTTGTAGAACATCTCTTATCACACAGACAAAAGGACAAACTGATTCCTACTGGATTAGTGTCTAGAAGGGTAGTCAAACATTTAACCAGGGCTAATGACATTGAGCAATTTTTTTACCAAAAAGGAAGGAAATAAACTAGTCAGATAATCCCTTTAGGTGTAGCATAAGGAGAAGTAAACAGAGGCAGGACATGCGGGAAGAATTTTAGGTGCCTCGGACAGACTGTGAACCCTGGAGTACCTAACCAATGGGAAACAGGGGAGGGAAAAATTTGGCCGGGATTAGGGAATAAAAAGGTGTGTTTCAAGAACTGGAAGTGTGCCTACTTGCTAGGTCACCCACTCTTGCAAGAACGTGAATAAAAACATGCTTCACAGAGGATTCTGCCTGAGCCTATTTCATTTGGACCGGAACTTATTTCTCACACCCTGCACCCCATAATGTGTCCCACCCCAAGGCAGCAATCCCCTTTAGTCTGAAAGGTCATCCGGAGAGCTGTTCCAGATGAATCATCTTGATGTGTTTCACGTCTGGACAATGGGCTGATGGCTCTGCCCTGTGAAGGGCCTGGACTAAGTGTTCATTCCTCTGGAATCCTTGATTTGTGTTCCTGCCTGCCATTGTGTGCCCCTGTGCTCCTCTGGGCTTGTGCAGATGGGCCTTTGATGGGCTGATGTCCACCCTGTGATGGGCCTGGGAGTAGCCCGGCAGGGTATTATTTGGGCTTCCCCTCCTGCCAATATCCCTCTGAGCTCTTTTGTGGGTATGCAGATGAGCCTTATCACATAACCCAATGAAAAGTTTTTAATGAGAAATTAAAAATTTGAATGAGAATTTTCATCACTAGGACTATTCCAAAGTATCTTTTTACATAAACATAAAAATATAAAGCTGAACAGCTTTCACTTTTAAAGGAATATAATAGTCTTGAAGTATTTTCAAACCAGCATTGTGGGATTTTTGTGTGAGAAAGTAAACTTTTAATTGGGAAATAAGTGGAAACTAATAAACAGAATTTTGTTCTTTTGAACTGAATTGAAGAAAAGCTAGTATTATTAAAATGTCTTCAGCCTTTAATATGACTAAGACAAAGAGGCTCCAGCAAAGGCTTGTAGAACATCTCTTATCACACAGACAAAAGGACAAACTGATTCATACTGGATTAGTGGCAAGCAGTACAAAAATTTTTTTTTTAGTACCCCAATCTTTTTCACCCAGCACATAGTTGATGATCTACTCTTGCCCACTTAAAAGTTGTTTCTGTGCTAATCTGTTTGGAAATTCTACCTAAAGCTGAACATAGCCTGAGAACTTACTGTACTCTAGAAACTACTTTTTGTGTGTTGCCACGGGAAGCAACACTTGAAGGAATTTTTAGCAACACATTTTTCTAAGAACCACTGGTCAAAGTGAAAAAGGGATAAGCGGCCATGGAGATATGTGTATGCGAGATTTATATCCAAGATTTGAGATCATAGGGAGGAAGGTCATTAAAAGATTTTTCTCTTGTTTGAAAACTGAACAGTTGAAATATTTATGCAAGATATTCCCTAAACTTAGTTGCTGACTGGAGAATGAAAGTAAATGTTTTGTACAATTAACTTTCCTTTTGCTTCATAGAAAGAACAGATAAATTTCAGTCATCTGAAAATAGCAAATGATGTCAATGAATAAAAACAATGTAATAATTCTAGTAATATCTGGAAAGCATATCCATACTTTTTGAACGAAACCGTTTTGTGTTGTAACCACAGGAGTTTGCTCTCCCTTTCATTTAAATCTGTTTCTAGTAAAGAATTCAATCTTAATACAGAATGCAACATTGGAGGCAGAAAATAATGGTCTAGTGAATTCTTCTATAATATCTAAAAGTTCCATACCTGTTTTGACACTGCAATTCTCTTAGCCACAACAGTCTGTTTTCTTTTGTGATACAATTCCTTTATTGATGCACTTTAAAAAGGTAGAATGTATTTTAGAAGGTAGAGTCTCTCACTAAGCAAGAGCAAAAAGCTGTAAAAAGGTCACCACACCTTGTGAAATCAGACACTTGGTATAAACAATGCATGCCTTGCTAATGAATATACCCTTGAAGAAGAACAGAAGGCTGATAACAGGGGAACATCCCTCCGAAGGTACTGCAGAACGGCTGAAAACCGGACAGCTGCTGGAAGAAGCATAAAGTCAACAAAGATCTGCAGTAACCGGGGGAAAGGTAAAGGCAGCAGTGGGAGATCGCGACCACTGACTCAATTAAAGACTGAACAGAACTACCCCCCCTACTGTACTGGAGCATGCACACATCAATTAAAGGACATTGTAGCTTTAAATGAAAGTGAGAGACTGTACTAACCAATAGAAATTGTTAAGATAAAATACTAACCAATATTTATAATTAAGGGTGTGTATTTATGTGTTTTGAACCATATAAATATTCCGAGGAGTTTGTAGGCTGGTGTGCTAGCTTTGTGGATTACCACCTAGCACCCATCTCTGAACAGAAATGATTTAAATAAATGCCTCTACTCTGTGTGTATATTGGCGTCTTGCACACCGGGTAAATGACCCCGCTTTGGGACAACATTACGGTTAAAGCTTTAATGGTTTTGGTACCTAAGTTATAAAATAATTTCTTTGCCTAGCTGTTACTTAAAAGACTCTTTATGTTGTTTGCAGAAGTGTGTGGAATATTGCAAAGCATCCCAAAGCTTCCCAGGAATGTTTAAACAGGAAAACGTGCTTTCAAAATCACAAAAATTGATGTGAATTCATAGTTAGGTGGAACAGCTGGAAGCACTTTTACTTCTGCTTTTTAAAGTTGTCTGTATCTCTGCCTTCTGAAAGGTAGTGTTCACTTGATCTATTGTATTTTGTCTGTTTCCAGTCTTTGCTCAAAAAACATTTTTGTTTCATGTATTGATATTGTTGGAGAAATAGTAGAAGTAAAGGGTACAATTAACCACTGTAAGTAGCTAGCAAGATGTGGCCCTGGAGAAAGAACAGGAGCATACCATAAATTACCCAAAATAAGGGAATATCAAGATAAACTCAAGGGGAACAGAACTGCTAACAAGGTCAAAGCAGAAGTCACTTGAACTATCCTAATTAACATAGTAAAAAACCTACCCTCGAGTAGAGAAAGCTACTAACAAAAGCTCCCTCCTCACGGAGCATGCATAGTAAAAAGAGAGGACCCTGTGACTTTAAATAGAGATGAGGCACAGTAAGATCCAATGGGAATGAGGATGGCTAAGCATAATTGTGGAAAGTACTGATAACTCTTGCTTAACTGTTGTCCGAAAGGTATAAATGCCTACTGTGTGCCAACAGGATTTTTCTAGCTTTGTGGATGAACCACCTAGCACCCATCTCCGCGCAGAAATTAAATAAACAAATATCTCGCTTCTGTGTGTATATCACCTCCTTGCACACCAGGTTAAAAGAACACAGATTTGTGACAACAATATGAGCTAACAAGCTTGGAAAAATTTTCTTAGTTTGATCAAAAGTAATTTAATCTAGCTGATATTTATGACATTTATGATATTTATGATATTACAGTTCGATCTTACTAAACTGCAACAAAATAAGGGAATCCAGTCTAGTAAAGCAGAGAACTTTCTCCATAAAAGGGAACTTGTATTTTTATTTTTAATTGATGAAGATGGCACAAGACTAAGGGAAATAATAGTGTATTGATTTCAATGTTGGGTTTGAAGAGCATCCATATGACTTCTCCTTCAAACATAATCATCCCAGTGTTAAGATTTTGATGCATACCTGTTTGAACATTTTATTTTCCATCTATGTTTTTTGGAAGTCTTTTTAAATCAGTACCCCAAGAGAAGCACTAGAGGATTTCCTCAAAGCTCTGCTGGTAGGCTGGGATGTCAAAGAGGTACAGGATTTCAGCATTTATGACTTGCTTGAAATCAGGCCAAATTGTATAGATATCACAGAAAATATCTGTCATTTGACAATTTGGTGAAAAATTTACGTCTGCCATAAAAAGAGAAAAGAAAAAGTTAAAGGGATATTTTGGATAGAAGAACTAAGCTGTAAATATAAATTTCTTCACTGTTTTCTCAAAGGAGCAAAGAGGAAGCAGGGTTTAGGAAGGTTTTATTGGAGTTAACAAGTATCCTGTCTGCTTTAAGGATATTTCATACTGCACTTGCACTGTGAAATTGCACATATTTTTTTCGTTCTAATGCAAAATCGCATACTCCAAAATGTACAGATTAAAAAAGGCTTTGAGAAATCAGAAGGGAAATACTTGCTGTGCCAGTTTCAGTGAATGAATAGTCAGAGTGGCCTGGCTTCTAATAAATGTTAAACTAGCATTCATTTTTCTGTTGTGTATCTGCATGATGCCCTTTCCATCTTTTGAATGTCTTAATTAAAACTATTGTCTAGGTATCATTCATGGTAGAACAGTTAAGAATACATGTTTGAAAACTCTAATGGGATACTTTTTCAGTTGCTAAGAGAAGCCATCTTCAAAATGTGTTGGCAATGTTATTTCAGAATCCAATGGTTAAAAACCAGTGGATACTCACAAAGTTTTTGGGTGTTCTGTTGCTCTCCAGTAATTTGATAAGCCCCTGGTGATAGTAACTTATTTGCATTTGACTTGATGTTGGGTTTCTTGTGTGGCCAAGTTTCCTTATGTATCTACAAGAGAGTGGGACTGCAAGATATCTGGGAAGGTAACCAAAATGGTTGGTAGCCTTAAAACTAAAATACTTGTGCTTACTGGGGCAGCAAGGCATCAGTATTGCAGAAGATGAGGACTGATGTGTTAATCGGTATTTAGTCAATAATAGTCTCTGCTCCATAAGTAAAACAGAGTATTGTTGTAGGAATCATGCAGCTGCCACATAGACCATGGTAGGAATTATGTGGATGCCACCTCAACAGGGCTCATCCTTTGGTTCCACTTTAATAAAAGAATCAGAGTTCCTTCTTCAAATATGTTTAATATGCAATAGTAGTTACAACCTGAGCTGGGTGCCTCCAAAGAGGGGTCCTACCTGTCGATTGTTACCGGATTTTATAGTCTCTATAGGTCGATTGATTTCTTGATGGCACTTCTGCTCATCCAGTCCTGTTCACTGACTCTAGAGTCTTCTCTTCTTCTGATTTGCTCTTGCAGCCTCCAGGCGCCCTTTTTGTCTGTGTCTGGAGACATTTCCTTATCTTTTGTTACAGAATATGCTGTAGTTAAAGTTTTAGTTATACTTCCTTATCTACTGGTTACATTTCCATAGATAAAAACAAAGGTTAAAGTACGATTCATGTGGCCTAAGGCTTCATTTATTTTAGTCACTAGTACTAAGCTCTGGCACAAATTAGTCTCTCACCACAGTATGTTCAAGGAGGTGGTGAAAGGAAATGTTACTCTGTTTTATAAATGGAAATTTGAGGCCCAGAGAAATGAATGATCGAGAATCCCATACTGAGTATGGTCAGAGACCAGAACTGAATTGAGGTCACCATTTTAATCTTAACATTCCTGTTAACATTCAAACCCCCACAGGCTATTTCTATAGATTAGGCACATCTGATTTCATAGAATCATAGAATCATTTAGGTTGGAAAAGACCCTTAAGATCATCAAGTCCAACTGTAAACCTAACACTGCCAAGTCCACCACTAAACCATGTCCCTAAGCACCATGTCTACATGTCTTTTAAATAACTCCAGGGATGGTGACTCAACACCTTCCCTGGGCATCCTGTTCCAATGCTTTCTTTGTTCCTGGTCTCTTTTAGATACTTAAAAGTGGTGATGTCTCTTGGAATACTAATATCTTCCTAACAAACTGATAGATGGTCTTGTTGAGACAAGTCTGAAATTTTTGTATGTTATCAGACATCACTTAAAGCACAGCAAAGATTGGTGTTTGTGGTGTTGGGGTTTTTTTTGGTTTTTTTTTTTTTTTTCTCAGGATTTAAGCAGCTGGAGGAACATACATTAAGGCACTCCTGCATTACAAAGACTAGTTCCTTTCTTAACATTTCAGTTATCTCTGTTGGCTTTTGGTATCTTTTAGAAACAGAAGATGGTTTGTGGCTTCTATGCACCTTACAACTTGTGTGCAACTTGCAGTGCTCTTTCTGAGCATTGTGTAGGCTAAATCAGTTTTGGTTTTTGTCCTAGTTATATTCTGAATTGCTAACAAGTCTTTTAGATATGGAGTATTAAGAGAGTGGAGTTTTTGGATGCATGTAATAAAGCTTATAAACTTGTGGTGTACTAGAGTCATCAGACATGTGAATGAGGACTGTTTGACTATGTTGCAACAACATCGCTATAGCCATCTCATTTCCAGCAAGTTCTTATTAATAAATATGTTTGAGAACTTGTGTGGGTCATGTCCTGGAATAGTATGTAGAACCTAACTGAAAGATGAACTGGTTCACTCTGACCAATAAGTATTTCTGATTGGGCTCCAGCAAGATCAAAGGAGAAGGGGATGTGCGCTGCATGGGGTTTGCTGCAGATCTAAATCTCCATATTCATGCATGGTCTCATGAAGTCAGTCTACCTGTCACTATCACTGCGTAAAGAGTGGCTGACAAGTTTTACACAGCATGCATTGGCCTTTGTGAGTCTTTATTCTATATCTCTCCTGTTCTCAGCTTCTAAAACAGGAATAATCTGGTCTTGGTCTCCGTGCACTAGTTAAGGCACCCAGAGCTTATTTTTCATTTGCTAGCATATATTATCCATAAGTTTATTGGACTGTGTGGATTCGATGGCCTGTGTCATGGTTTTGGCCAGATTGGCCAATCAGAATGACAGATGGCCCCTCCCCCCCCCACCTCCAAAGAGAGGAGAGGAAGAGATAAGGAGATTTAAGTGTTTAGAAAAAGAACTAAACTACTTTAATGAAAGTATTAATAAGTAATGAAATAATAAATAATGATAAGGACAAGAGTTATCAGGGCTCATTGAGAGGGCTTTAAACTAGATTTGAAGGGGGGTGGGGATGGTACTGGGCTTGCTGGTGAGGTGCTAGGGCGTAGTTGCTCAGCACTTGAGCACTTGAGCACTTGCTCAGCTCACATGACTGGAATGCTGTCATGGATGGCTATGTCCTTTTCAGGAAAGACAGGCCAGCGAGGCGAGGTGGTGGAGTTGCACTCTATGTGAGAGAGCATCTGGAATGTATTGAGCTTTCCCTGGGGGCAGATGAAGAGAGAGTTGAGAGCTTATGGGTAAGGATTAAGGGGCAGGCTAGTATGGGTGGCACTGTTGTGGGTGTTTATTACAGGCCACCTGATCAGGATGGGGAAGCTGATGAGGCTTTCTACAGACAGCTGAAGGTAGCCTCGCAATCACAGGCCTTGGTTCTCATGGGGGACTTCAATCACCCCGATATCTGCTGGGAAGACCACACAGCCAGGCACGCACAGTCCAGGAGGCTCCTCCAGTGCATTGATGATAACTTTTTGACACAGGTGGTGCAGGAGCCAACAAGGAGAGGAGCACTCCTGGACCTGGTACTGACAAACACAGAGGGACTGGTGGAGGACATTAAGGTTGGGGGCACCCTAGGCTGTAGTGATCATGAGAAGACAGAGTTCAGGATCATGGGTAGTATGCACAAAACAACAAGTAGGATTGCAACCTTGGACTTCAGGAGGGCTAACTTTGACCTCTTCAAGAAACTGCTTGGAGAGATCCCGTGGGCTAGGGCTCTGGAAGGCAAAGGGGCTCAAGAGAGCTGGTTGGTATTCAAAGACCACTTCCTCCAAGCTCAGGATCGGTGCATCCCTAAGAGCAAGAAAACGGGCAAGGGACGCAGGAGACCTGCATGGTTGAGCAGGGAGCTTCTGAAAAAGCTCAAGTGGAAGAAGGAAGTTTACATTAAGTGGAAGAAGGGACTGACCCCTTGGGAGGATTACAAGAATGCTGCCAGAGCGTGCAGGGATGAAACGAGGAAAGCCAAGGCCTCCTTGGAGACAAACCTGGCGAGGGATGTCAAGCTCAACAGGAAGGGCTTCTACAAGTATATTGGAGGCAAAAGGAAGATCAGAGAAGTTGTGGGCCCCCTGTTGAATGAGACAGGAGCCATGGTGATGGAGGATGCGGAGAAGGTGGAGTTACTGAATGCCTTCTTTGCTTCGGTCTTTACTGCTCGGGCCAGCCCTCAGGAGTCCTAGGCTTTAGGGAAAGTAATGGGGAAAGAAGAAGACTTCCCCTTGGTTGAGGAGGATCGAGTGAGGGATCAATTAGGTCAATTAGATATTCACAAGTCCATGGGCCCCCATGGGATGCACCTAAGAGTGCTGAGGGAGCTGGCGGAAGTCATTGCTGGGCCGCTCTCCATCATCTTTGAAAGGTCCTGGAGAACAGGCGAGGTGCCTGAGGACTGGAGGAAAGCCAATGTCACTCCAGTCTTCAAAAAAGGCAAGAAGGAGGAGCCGGGGAACTACAGGCCAGTCAGCCTCACCTCCATCCCTGGAAAGATGATGGAACAGATCCTTCTGGGCGTCATCTCAAGGCATGTGGAGGAAAAGAAGGCTATCGGAAGTAGTCAACATGGATTCACCAAGGGGAAATCATGTCTGACTAATCTGATAGCCTTCTTCTATGATGGTGTGACTGGATGGATAGATGAGGGGAGGGCAGTGGATGTGGTCTACCTGGACATAAGCAAGACTTTTGACACAGTCTCCCACAGCATCCTCATAGGGAAGCTTAGGAAGAGTGGGATAGATGAATGGACAGTAAGGTGGATATATAACTGGTTGAAAGACAGAGCTCAGAGGGTCATGATTAGGGGCACAGAGTCTAGTTGGAGGTCCGTGACAAGTGGTGTTCCCCAGGGGTCAGTACTGGGTCCAGTCCTCTTCAATATATTCATCAATGACCTGGATGAGGGGATAGAGCACACCCTCAGCAAGTTTGCTGATGACACAAAGCTGGGAGGGGTGGCTGACACACCAGAAGGCTGTGCCACCATACAGAGAGACCTGGACAGGCTGGAGATCTTGGCAAAGAGAGAAACCTTATGAAATTCAACAAGGGCAAGTGTAGGGTGCTGCACCTGGGGAGGAATAACCCCATGCACCAGTACAGGTTGGGGGCTGACCTGCTGGAGAGCAGCTCTGTGGAAAGAGACCTGGGAGTCCTGGTGGACAACAGGATGACCATGAGCCAGCAATGTGCCCTTGTGGCCAAGAAGGCCAATGGCATCCTGGGGTGCATCAAGAAGAGTGTGGCCAGCAGGTCGAGGGAGGTCATCCTCCCCCTCTACTCTGCCCTGGTGAGGCTGCACCTGGAGTACTGTGTCCAGTTCTGGGCTCCCCGGTTCAAGAAGGACAGGGAACTGCTGGAGAGGGTACAGCAAAGGGCTACCAAGATGATCAGGGGACTGGAACACCTCTCTTATGAAGAAAGGCTGAGGGACTTGGGACTCTTCAGTCTGGAAAAAAGATGGCTGAGGAGGGATCTTATCAATGCTTATAAATACTTAAAGGGTGGGGTGTCAGGAGGATGGGGCCAGGCTCTTTTCAGTGGTGCCCGGGGACAGGACAAGAGGTAACAGGCACAAACTTGAGCATAGGAAGTTCCACCTAAACATGAGGAGGAACTTCTTTCCTTTGAGGGTGGCAGAGCACTGGAACAGGCTGCCCAGAGAGGTGGTGGAGTCTCCATCTCTGGAGACATTCAAAACCCGCCTGGACGCGTTCCTGTGCAACCTGCTCTAGGTGACCCTACTCTGGCAGGGGGGTAAGACTAGATGATCTCCAGAGGTCCCTTCCAACCCTATGATTCTATGATTCTATGATTCTCCTATCACTCATGATGGCTTATACTAATGGCACTACTAATTTATAAGAACTTTGCTGAACTACTATGTTGGCTTTAGTCTGATATCAGTTCCCCCCTTTGAGACTCATGATAATTTATGATCATGAGTCTCACTATCTACAAGAGATGACGCATGTGGAAGAGGCCCCACCATATAATAAACTAGCCGAAAATGAGAAGAAACATGCCCTGTTCACTGATGGGTCCTGCCGGATTGTGGGAAAACATCAAAAGTGGAAGGCCTACACGACGAGTTGCAGAAGTCAGTGAAGGACAAGGTGAATCAAGCCAGTTTGCAGAGGTGAAAGCCATTCAGCTGGCTTTGGACATTCCTGAACAAGAAAAATGGCCAGTACTTTATCTCTACACTGATTCATGGATGGTGGCAAATGCTCTGTGGGGGTGGTTACAGCAGTGGAAGCAGGGCAACTGGCAGCACAGAGGCAAACCCATCTGGGCTGCTGAACTATGGCAAGATATTGCTGCCCAGATAGAGAAGCTGGTTGTGAAAGTATGTCACGTAGATGCCCATGTGCCCAAGAGTTGGGCCACTGAGGAGCATCAAAAAGACTGGCAGGTGGATCAGGCTGCTAGGATTGAAGTGGCTCAGGTGTATCTGGACTGGCAACATAAGGGTGAGTTACTCATAGGTCGATGGGCTCGTGACACCTCAGGCCATCAAGGCAGAGATCATAGAATCATAGAATGGTTCGAGTTGGAAGAGACCTTAAAGACTATCTAGTTCCAACCCCCCTGCCATGGGCAGGGACACCTCCCACTAGACCAGGCTGCTCAAAGCCTCGTCCAGCCTGGCCTTGAACACTTCCAGGGATGGGGCATCCACAACTTCCCTGGGCAACCTGTTCCAGTGCCTCACCACCCGCACAGTAAATAATTTCTTCCTAATATCCAATCTAAATCTCCCCTCTTTTAGTTTAAAACCATTACCCCTCATCCTATTGCTACACTCCCTTATAAAGAGTCCCTCCCCATCCTTCCTGTAGCCCCCTTTAGGTACTGGAAGGCTGCTATAAGGTCTCCTCAAAGCCTTCTCTTCTCCAGGCTGAACAACCCCAACTCTCTCAGCCTGTCCTCATAGCATAGGTGCTCCAGCCCTCTGGTCACCTTCGTGGTCCTCCTCTGGACCCTCTCCAACAGGTCCATGTCTTTCTTGTGCTGAGGACTCCAGAGCTGGACGCAGTACTCCAGGTGGGGTCTCACCAGAGCAGAGTAGAGGGCCAGAATCACCTCCCTCGACCTGCTGGCCATGCTTCTTTTGATGCAGCCCAGGATGCAGTTGGCTTTC
Organism: Larus michahellis; assembly: GCF_964199755.1. Lineage (NCBI taxonomy): Eukaryota > Metazoa > Chordata > Aves > Charadriiformes > Laridae > Larus > Larus michahellis. Next base: position 19,656,429 of record NC_133929.1, on the reverse strand, counting down.
TGGGCTGCGAGTGCACATTGCCTGCTCATGTTGAGCTTCTCATCCACCAACACCCCCAAGTCCTTCTCCTCAGGGCTGCTTTCAAGCCATTCTCTGCCCAGCCTGTATTTGTGCCTGGGATTGCCACGACCCAAGTGCAGGACCTTGCACTTGGTCTTGTTGAAATTCATGAGATTGGCATGGGCCCACTCCTCAAGCCTGTCCAGTTCCCTCTGGATGGCATCCCTTCCCTCCAGCTTGTCGACAGTGCCGCACAGCTTGGTGTCATTAGCAAACTTGCTGATGGTGCACTCAATCCCACTGTCCATGTCACTGACAAAGATGTTAAACAGCACTGGTCCCAGTACTGACCCCCGAGGAACACCACTCATCACTGGTTTCCATGTGGACATTGAGCCATTGACCGCAACCCTTTGAGTGGAGCTATCCAGCCAGTTCCTTATCCACCAAGTGGTCCATCCATCAAATCCATGCTTTTCCAATTTTGAAAATGGGGGTTATGTTTCCCCTTTTCCAGTCAGCAGGAACTTCCCCAGACTACCACGTCTTTTGAAATATAATGGAAAGCAGCTTAGCGACTTCATGTGCCAGCTCCCTCAGGACCCATGGATGGATTTCTTCAGGTCCCATGGACTTGTGCACCTTCAGGTTCCTCAGATGATCTCGAACCTGATCTTCTCCTACAGTGGGCGGTTCCTCATTCTCATAGCCCCTGCCTTTGCCTTCTGCAACTTGGGTGGTGTGGTTGGAGCCCTTGCCGGTGAAGACCGAGGCGAAAAAGTCATTCAGTACCTCAGCCTTCTCCATATTCTGGGTGACCAGGTCTCCTGTTTCCTTCCGGAGAGGGCCCACATCTTGCCTAGTCTTCCCATTACCCCTGACGTACTTATAGAAGTTTTTCTTGTTATCCTTGATGTCCCTGGCCAGATTTAATTCTATCTGGGCTTTAGCTTGGCTAACCTGGCCCCTGTCTGCTCAGACAGTTTCTCTGTATTCCTCCCAGGCTTCCTGTCCTTGCTTCCACCCTCTGTAGGCCTCCTTTTTGCTTTTGAGCTTGTCCAGGAGCTCCTTGTTCATCCATGCAGGCCTCCTGGTGTTTTTGCCTGACTTCTTTCTTGGGATGCTTCACTCCTGAGCTTGGAGGAGGTGATCCTTGAATACTAACCAGCTTCCTTGGGCCCTTCTTCCCTCCAGTGCTTTATCCCATGGAACTCTACCAAGCAAATCCCTGAAGAGGCCAAAGTCTGCTTTCCTGAAGTCCAGGGTAGTGAGCTTGCTGCACACCCTCCTCACTGCCCTAAGGATCTTGAATTCTACCATTTCATGACCACTGCAGCCGAGGCTACCCCTGAGCTTGACATTCCCCACTAGCTCCTCCTTGTTGGTAAGGACAAGGTCCAGCATAGTTCCTCTCCTCGTTGGCTCCTCTACCATTTGAAGAAGAAAGTTGTCATCAACACATTCCAAGAACTTCCTGGATTTCCTTTGCCCCACTGTGTTGTCCTTCCAACAGATATCGGGGTGTTTGAAGTCCCCCATGATGAGCAGGGTCTGCGAATGCGATGCTGCTCCTATCTGTCTATGGATGGTGTCCTGGTTTGAGGTAAAACAGAACCAACTTTCTGTTCCGTAATTTTACTTTTTAGCTAGGCGTCTTCTAACTCTCTGAAATTAACAGCATGTTGTGCAGAAAACAGTTTGTTCTCAGAGTGATAAGACCCATGTTTACAGTTTGTGCCAAGGAATGGTACGCAGAGAGGCTCTTGCTTATACTTATTGCTATAACAACCAAGGTCAGCTAATTTCGTTATTTGCCCTGTTGGAGGGTTGGAAGCAGAAAAGCGTAGACGGGTCCCACCTGCAAGGAGGAGGGGACAGGCCAGGTGACCCAAAATCGACCAACAGGGGTATTCCATTCCATCTGCCCCATGCTCAGTATAAAAGCTGAGGGATCAAAGGGTCAGCTCTCTCTTTCTTCAGTGGCCGACGTCCAAGGAGGACCCTGTCTGTTCATCTGCCTTTGATCCCAATCTGCGTGTTCCTGACTCCATCTGTGGAATCCAGTTCCCACCCATCACTGAGTCCAGCCTGGGACTTCCCCAGTGCCTGCCAGTGACGTCATCCTGGGAGCTTAATACAGTTTTGTATATACTGTATCTATTTCATTATTTTCCTTTTTATCTTATTATTAATATTTCATTAAAGTAGTTTAGTTTCTTCTAAACTCGTAAATCTCTTTATCTCTCCTCCTCCTCTCCATGTACGAGAGGTTGGGGGGGAGCATCTGTCACCAGCCATTGGCCAATTTGGCCAAAACTATGACAGAGGGCCTCATCCGCTCCGTCGTTCTGGTCAGGTGGTCTGTAGCAGACCCCTACCATAATGTCCCCTGCCCCTGCGTTCCCTTTAATCTTGACCCATAAGCTCTCCGTTGGGTCTTCATCCATCCCCAGGTGGATCTCCATGGACTCCAGCTGTTCATTGACATAGAGGGCAACACCCCCTCCTTGTCTTCCTAGCCTGTCCTTCATGAAGAGTCTGTATCCCTCCATTCCAACACTCCAATCATAAGAGCCATCCCACCACGTCTCTGTGATGCCAATAAGATCGTAGCCCTGGAGGCGTGCGCACATCTCTAACGCCTCTTGCTTGTTTCCCATGCTACGTGCATTTGCGTAAAGGCATTTCAGCTGGGCGCCCAATGAAGCTGTCTCACTGGCTGGAGTGGCTGCATTTCCTTCATGCTGCTCTTCAGGTGGTCTTCCTCTGGGGTGTTTTATCTGTGACTCCCCGGTTCCTATTGCCTCAGGAGCCCCTGGCTCATCCCCATAAGACTTTGAGTGTGCTGCAGCATACCCAGCTCATCTCGGAGCAACAGGTTGAGGGCCTTTGCTAGCAACCCACCCCTCAGACCTTGGAGCATCATCCCTTGGCTTGTCATGAGCAAGCCGGGTAACATCCCCCTCCCCTAACAAGCCTAGTTTAAAGCTTGGTCAATGAGCCCCACTAGCTCATGAGCTAACACCCTCTTCCCCCTTTCAGACAGATGAGCCCCATCCGATGCCAACAAGCCTGGTGCCATGTAGATCATCCCATTGTCGAAAAACCCAAAACTGTGGTGGTGACACCAGCCACGGAGCCATGTGTTGACAGATTGCACACGTCTGTTTCTTACAGAGTCCTTGCCTGTAACTGGAAGAAAAGATAACCTGTGCCCCAGACTTCCTTATTAACCTTCCCAAGGCCCTGAAGTCTCTTTTGATTGTTCTTGGGCTATGTGTTGCCACCTCATCACCACCTATGTGAAAGAGCAACGGCGGGTAGTAGTCCGAGGGCTGAACCAGGCTGGGAAGTTTTCGAGTGACGTCCCTGGCCAGGCCCTGGGGAGGCAGCATACTTACCTGTCAAGAGGGTCAGCCTGGCATATTGGGCCTTCTGTTCCCCTCAGAAGGGAGTCTCCTAATAACTATAATCCGCCTCTTCTTCCTTGTGGAGGCAGTTTTTAAACAGGGGGTAGGCCTTACTGGTCCCAGCATCTCTTCTGGTGTAGCCGAACCATCTTCCATATCATCCATGGGCTGGCCTACCTCCTCGAGAGCCTCATACCTATTATACAGAGGCACTTGGTTAGGGGATGTGGGCAAGGAGGGAGTTCTACCTCTGCTACCAGGCTGAGTAGCTCATCCACCTGGTCACACCTCACACAGCTGTCATCCCTTCTACCATCCACTAGCCATGAGAGGTTGTGGCACTCCCTGCAGCCAGAGGCCTGGGTGGCTGCATGCTTCCAGGGGAGCTCTGTTTGTATGGCTACATCTGCTCTGGCAAGTGCAGAAGACACAGGAAGCTGCATCTTTCAGGTAGAAACCATGGCTGAGGTCCCCTCCTGAGCTTTCTGCACCCTTTTCTTGTGCCCTTCAGCGCAAACTGCCTTGCAAACGGCCGTGCCACACCCTGTTCGCCTGTCCTGTTCACCGCACTCCTGGTCGCTAGCGGTCCCTAGGGCCGCCTTTTAAGGGGGTGGGGTCTGACCACTGCCGCTGCAGGCTCTGCCCCTGCCTCGTCAGCTGCTCTCTTGCGAGTGTGGTTTGTGATGCAACGTGTAGATGGGCTCGTGATGAGGGGTGAACTTGACCATGGACATTATTGCACAGGTTATCCATGAATGTGAGACATGCACTGCAATCAAGCAAGCCAAGCGGTTAAAGCCTCTTTGGTATGGAAGCCAATGGGTGAAATATAAATATGGGGAGGCCTGGCAGATTGATTATATCACACTGAATGAATGACAGATGCTCTCTTTTACTTCTCTCCCCTTCAGAGAAGGGAGAGTATCTCCCTTCAGGGAGAGGATGAGAGACAAGAGAGACATGATTTTAAAAAGAAACTGAACTATTTTCATGCAATATTAATAAAATAATAAAAAGAAAATAATGAAATAGATACAATATATACAAAACCGTATCAAGCTCCCAGGATGATGACACCGGCAGGCACTGGGGAAGTCCCAGACTGGACTCAGCAATGGATGGAAACTGGATTCTGGATCTGGATTCAGGAATGCACAGATCGAGATCAAAGGCAGAGTCCTCCTCGGACACCAGCCATTGAAGAAAGAGGGCTGACCCTTTGATCCCTCAGCTTTTATACTGAGCATGATGCAGATGGGATGGAATACCCCGTTGGTCAGTTTTGGGTCTCTTCCATTTCCAATTCTCCAACGGGGCATATAACAAAGCTGACCTTGGTTGTTATAGCAATAAGTATAAGCAAGAGCCTCTCTGCATACTGTTCCTTGGTATAAATTATGAACAATCAGGTCTTATCATTCTGGAAGCAGACCACAGTCTTAAAAATATGCTGTTAATTTCAGAGAGTTCAGTTAGATGAAGCTTAGCTGAAAAGTAAAATTACTGAACAGAAAGTTGGTTCTTTTTTACCTCAAACCAGGACACTAGTTTACAAGATCTTCCTTTGCAGGGTACCTTGCCTTCATGGTTGATAGGAGCCGACTCCAGAGGCTGCAATTGGCTGCCCCTCCTCCAATCCCTTTGTCAGTACCATAGTCCCTAGACATTGTTGCGTGAAACGGGGCCAAGTGGTTTTGGCAGAAGATAAACCCCCTTGCGTTCTAACACTCCTCACCGAGGTGGGAGGCTAGGTGCGGCTAGGTTTAAATTCTGAGTGATGCCCAATTCAGCACTATCAGTCCAATCGCGTTTAATATGTATTAAACTGTTACGATTTGGATACACTAATAGTGGGCTGCACCTTCAGCCTAGTCGTGCTCCTGAACTAGCACGGCCTCTCTGTAGTTTTGGTCGCGTTCAGTGAGAAAGCGAAACGACTAGCTACTTAAACAGTGCAGTTTATTTAAACAACAGATATACAGGTTCTTTAGGATTGCCAGTGATAAATACACTGTCTGCAAAGCACGTGCAAATAAAGATATTGCTAAGTATACAAACGCGCGACAAAATTATAAACGATACAGCCTGGCTATAAATGTAGGGTAGAGATTCTCTAGAGAAATTTCTAAGTCCCCGAGAAAGCGCTCGGTGTAATCGAAGTCTTACCCAAAGGCATCCCTATGGGGGGGAAGAGAGGCTCAGCCCGTCGACTGATCCCGGAAATCAGCGGTGGAATTCTTCGCGATGGTGTCTTCCCTGACATCCCCTCTCTCTTGGGCTATTTTTATATTATTTTTTTATCTTCAAAGTGGAGTTTGAGTGACTTTAGTCATACGTACTTTTATTATGATTAATGTATTCAAGGAGGAGTGTTCACACCTCGGGGGCGGATAGCCTCCGGGATGGAGGTGTGTTTTGGTACATTGTGGTGAGCAAAGTTCGCACAAAGGACAGCATTTCATCAACATTTGATGAAATGTTGGCTCGGGTAGCGTGTAGGCCACTTATCAGTTCCGTAGTACCATCTCGTCCCCATATCTGCTATTCGTCACAAGGGAAGGCCACGGAACAAGCGCGTTCCGTTCCATCCCTCGTGTAGTTTCGCAAACAACCTTGTACAGGGAATCACAGATGTTGCATTCTTCATGTGCTAGCTGCGGCTGTATTCTACCTCAGAAGCCTCTTGATTTTATGACTTTCCTTAATGTGTGAACAATGCTGTATTTTTGTATTCTTGGCCAATTTAGTAATTATTCCACAGACATAAAACCCAGTTGCTGGGCTTTCTTGCCCTCTAGGTCCAGATGGTTGACTACACTATCCCAGCACTGGAGCAACCTAGTAACAATTCGCTCACCTTGCTGATGGATGAAATCTGTCAGCATATCTCTATGCAGAAAGATAGAGCTTGCTCAGGGATAGAGACCGGGAAGTTTCTGCCTCTTTTATTTCTTCTGATTCTTTCTCTTTCCCCCTCCCAGGAGGAGCTGCTGCTTCTCCTACTAACCAAGTCAACCTCTGCTTCCACTGTTTCTTTGTGACTACAGGAGCAAATATTATAGCTGAGGGTTGGGTCTCTGGTTCAGTCACAATGTCCATTTGTGTGGCCTCAGAGTGAGAGACCTTTTCAGCATCCCTTTGTGTGGCTTCAGAGCAGGACCCCTTCTCAATGTCCGTTTGTATGCTCTTAGATTGGGAGATCCTCTTTCTCTTTTGAGGACGCTGGAGAGCAGCTTGATATGCATGGGCCAGGCACCAACACAGCATTAGAAGTCGCTGCGTCTCATTGGGGTGGGTAAGGCTCCCCTCCTTCAAATGTTTTACTAATTCAACAGGATTACATGCCTGTTCAGGTGTAAAATTTCAGGCTATGGGAAATTGTGGTGGGTTGACCCTGGCTGGATGCCAGGTGCCCCCAAAGCCGCTCTATCACTCCCCCTCCTCAACTGGTCAGGGGAGAGAAAATATAACAAAAGGCTCGTGTGTCAAGATAGGGACAGGGAGATCGCTCACCAATTACCATCATGGGTGTCCTGGTTCCGGCTGGGATAGGGTTAATTCTCCCCAGGCTCCGACAGGGACACAGGTAATCCATGCCATGTGAGCCATACCCACCCTGAGCTGCTGGGGGAGGGGGCAGGAAGTCACAGCTTGGAGCGGTGGTTCGGTAATCGCGTTTGTATATTCCTCTGTCCGTGTTATTATTGTTGTTTGCTTGTTCCCTTTGCTGTTCTGTTAAACTGCCTTTGTCTCAACCCAAGAGTTTTGCCTTTTTCTTCCGATTCTTCCCGTATTAGGAAAACCCGAGCGAGTGGAACGTGGTTCTTTGTTGCCATCTGAGGCTAAACCACGACAGTCCTTTTTGGCGCCCAACGTGGGGCTCGAAGGGTTGAGATAACGACAGAATCCAACTAGAGCTTGTAAAAACGAATTTGTCGTATGCATTTATTGTATTAGGTAAATAGTCGCTGGTCATCATGTTGCTTGGTTTGTTCTCATGGCTGTGTTATGTAAATTCCTATATGGCTTATGTACTGCCTGTGATGATATTTGTTACTTCTGGGAGAGGGATGAGGATTATCGTTTTGCTGTCCTGTGCAATATCGGCTTATGAGATGATAACATCACTTGTTAGACAGTTACTTTGGGGTGTTTATGTGGTGTTGCTGTCCTGTCCGTACCTTGGGCATCGTCTCTCAGAATTTATTAATAATTACACCCAGTCTATGGGGGAAACGGGGGGACACTTTCCCCAGCTCTTTTGCCTCCCTTTTCTCCTTTGGGTCAGGTATGACAGCTTTTGAGAATTTTGAATATCCTTGGGATGCTCAAACCAGCATGTTCCTATTGTTATGTCTCCTGAATATGTTCCAGGTCCTGTCTAAGGTTAAGCAGCTATTTAAGACTACCACCCAGAGATCTGCTCTGAGTCTGGATAGTCAGGGGTGGCATGGCATGTGGGAGAACATGGGCAGGTACCTAGAGAACTTCTCACCTCCAATGGTCTGGGACTTCACCCCTGAACAATTACAGGACCCTGATAAAGTGGTAGAATATCTGAAGGGAAAATGCTGTGGCTATTCCAGAGAGGCACAACTCGCCGTGCTGTGCTGGGCCCTGGCCAGTATCTAACCAGGCACTACTCAGTGTTATGGAGTGTTATGAGAGGGAAACCAGGCCAACAGACACTACAGCTACTGCAACCCCTGCGACAGACACTGTGGCTACTCCAACCCCTGCGACAGACACTGTGGCTACTCCAACCCTGGTGGCAGCCACTGCCGCTGAACCAGGGAACCAAGCCGTGCCAGTATCAGTTGCCCCCATACAGAAGAAGAAGTACACAAAGAAATCAGTTTGCTTAGTAAGGGATGATGATGAACCAGGGTCATCACAAGAACAGGAGGAAGAGGCAGAACCAGAGATAATCACCCGACCCCTATCCTTGAGTGAGCTGCGGGATATGCGAAAAGATTTCAGCCAACTTTCAGGTGAGCACATTGTCACCTGGCTGCTTCGGTGCTGGGATAATGGGGCCAGTAGCCTGGAATTAGAGGGTAGGGAAGCCAGGCAGCTGGGATCCCTGTCTAGGGAAGGCGGCATTGACAAGGCAATTGGGAAAAAGACCCAAGCCCTCAGCCTCTGGAGGCGACTCCTGTCAGGCGTGAGGGAGAGGTACCCCTTCAGTGAAGATATTGTATGTCACCCAAGCAAGTGGACTACCATGGAAAGAGGTAGCCAGTACCTGAGAGAATTAGCCGTGATGATTTCTTATGACCTGGACAATGCACAGTTACCCACAGATCCTGATGAGGTGCAATGCACAAGGCACATGTGGCGGAAGTTTGTACGGAGCGCACCATCGTCATATGCCAACTCCCTGGCAGTAATGGAATGGAAAGGCGAAGAGGGACCAACAGTGGATGAGGTGGCTGGCCGACTCCAGCAATACGAAGAAAGTCTCTCTTCCCCCCTTGTCTCAGCTGTGGAGAAACTGTCCCGGAAGGTCCAGCAACTTGAAGAGAATATGTCCTACTCCCCACCTGTATGGGCCAGCATCTCAGCTATTAGGAACAGGCATTTCCCCACTCAAGAGAGAGAGTACAGAGGGTATACACCACGAGGCACCCTGTGGTTCTACCTGCGGGACCACGGAGAGGACATGAGGAAGTGGGATGGACAACCTACTTGGATCCTGCGGACACGGGTACAGGAGTTGCAAGGAAGGACAACCACAAAAGGGGATCCTCCAGGAAAAGTGCTGACCCCGTTTCCAGCGGGCAGTTCCCCAGACAGAGCAGAAGGCCTGATCTTGCTTCTGATCCTCTTGAAGGAACTTCCAAGTCATTTCTGCAAGAAGTGAGTAACGGATACTATGACCAGGATTAGAGGGGCCCTGCCTCCGGCCAGGTGGAGGAAAGGGACAACCGGGTTTATTGGACGGTGTGGATTCGATGGCCTGGCACATCAGACCCACAGGAGTATAAGGCTGTAGTGGACACGGGTGCGCAGTGCACCCTAATACCATCAAGCTATAGAGGGGCAGAACCCATCTGTATTTCTGGGGTGACAGAGGATTCCCAAGAGTTGACTGTACTGGAGGCGGAAGTGAGCCTAACTGGGAATGAGTGGCAAAAGCATCCCATTGGGACTGGCCCAGAGGCTCCATGCATCCCTGGTATAGATTACCTCAGGAGAGGGTATTTTAAGGACCCAAAAGGGTACCATTGGGCCTTTGGCATAGCTGCCTTGGAGACGGAGGAAGTTAAACAGTTGTCTACCTTGCCTGGTCTCTCGGAGGATTCTTCTGTTGTGGGGTTGTTGAGGGTCGAAGAACAGCAGGTGCCGATTGCTACCACAACGGTGCTTCAGCGGCAATATTGCACTAACCGAGACTCTCTGATTCCCATCCATAAGCTGACTTGTCAACTAGAGGTTCAAGGAGTGATCAGCAAGACCGCTCACCCTTTAACAGTCCCATATGGCCAGGGAGAAAATCTAATGGAGAGTGGAGGCTAACTGTAGACTATCGTGAATGTTGACGTGAATGCCTGAATGCCGTGACGGACATGCTAGAACTCCAGTACGAACTGGAGTCCAAGGCAGCCAAGTGGTATGCCACAACTGATATAGCGAATGCTTTCTTCTCAATCCCTTTGGCAGCAGAGTGCAGGCCACAGTTTGCTTTCACTTGGAGGGACATCCAGTACACCTGGAATCAACTGCCCCAGGGGTGGAAACACAGCCCCACCATTTGCCATGGACTGATCCAGACTGCACTGGAACAGGGTGAAGCTCCAGAACATCTGCAATACATCGATGACATCATCGTATGGGGCAACACAGCAGAAGAAGTTTTTGAGAAAGGGAATAAAATAGTCCAAATCCTTCTGAAAGCTGGTTTTGCCATAAAATGAAGCAAGGTCGAGGGACCTGCGCAGGAGATCCAGTTTTTAGGAATAAAATGGCAAGATGGACGCCGTCAGATCCCAATGGATGCGATCAACAAAATAGCAGCTCTGTCTCCACCGACTAGTAAAAAGGAAACACAAGCTTTCTTAGGCATTGTGGGGTTTTGGAGGATGCATATCCCAGATTACAGTCAAATTGTAAGCCCTCTGCATCAAGTAACCCAGAAGAAGAATGACTTTAAATGGGGTCCTGAGCAACAACAAGCTTTCGAACAAATCAAACAGGAAATAGTCCATGCAGTGTCCCTGGGGCCAGTCTGGGCAGGACAAGATGTTAAAAATGTGCTCTACACCGCAGCTGGGGAGAACGGCCCTACCCGGAGCCTCTGGCAGAAAGCACCAGGGGAGACCCGAGGTCGACCCCTAGGGTTTTGGAGTCGTGGATACAGAGGATCCGAAGCCCGCTACACTCCAACAGAGAAAGAGATATCGGCAGCATATGAAGGGGTTCGAGCTGCTTCGGAAGTAGTTGGTACAGAAGCACAGCTCCTCTTAGCACCTCGACTGCCGGTGCTGGGCTGGATGTTCAAAGAAAGGGTCCCCACCGCACATCATGCAACTGATGCTACATGGAGTAAGTGGATTGCACTGATCACACAGCGAACGCGAATGGGAAACCCCAGTCACCCAGGAATTCTGGAAGTGATCATGGACTGGCCAGAAGGCAAGGATTTCAGAATGTCACCAGAGGAGGAGGTGACGCGTGCGGAAGAGGCCCCACCATATAATGAACTGCCAGAAAATGAGAGGAAATATGCCCTGTTCACTGATGGGTCCTGACGGATTGTGGGAAAGCATCGAAAGTGGAAGGCTGCTGTGTGGAGTCCTACACGACAAGTTGCAGAAGCCAGTGAGGGACAGGGTGAATCGAGCCAGTTTGCAGAGGTGAAAGCCATTCAGCTGGCTTTGGACATTGCTGAGCGAGAAAAATGGCCAGTACTTTATCTCTACACTGACTCATGGATGGTGGCCAATGCTCTGGTTACAGCAGTGGAAGCAGGGCAACTGGCAGCGCAGAGGCAAACCCATCTGGGCTGCTGAACTATGGCAAGATATTGCTGCCCGGATAGAGAAGCTGGTTGTGAAAGTACGTCACATAGATGCCCATGTACCGAAGAATCGGGCCACGGAGGAACATCAGAACAACCAGCAGGTGGATCGGGCTGCTAGGATTGAAGTGGCTCAGGTGGATCTGGACTGGCAACATAAGGGTGAACTATTCATAGCTCGGTGGGCCCAGGACACCTCAGGCCATCAAGGAAGAGATGCGACATATAGATGGGCTCGTGACCGAGGGGTGGACTTGACCATGAACACTATTGCACAGGTCATCCATGAATGTGAGACATGCGCTGCGATCAAACAAGCCAAGTGGTTAAAGCCTCTTTGGTATGGAGGATGATGGCTGAAATATAAATATGGGGAGGCCTGGCAGATTGATTATATCACACTGCCACAAACCCGTCAAGGCAAGCGCCGTGTGCTCACAATGGTGGAAGCAACCACCGGGTGGCTGGAAACATACCCTGTGCCCCATGCCACTGCCCGGAACACTATCCTGGGCCTTGAAAAGCAAGTCCTGTGGCGACATGGCACCCCAGAGAGAATTGAGTTGGACAACGGGACTCATTTCTGAAACAGCCTCATAGACACCTGGGCCAAAGAGCATGGTATCGAGTGGGTATATCACATCCCCTGTCACGCACCGGCCTCTGGGAAGATAGAACGATACAATGGACTGTTAAAAACTACACTGAGAGCAATGGGTGGTGGGACTTTAAAACATTGGGATGCACATTTAGCAAAGGCTACCTGGCTAGTTAACACCAGGGGATCTACCAATCGAGCTGGCCCTGCCCAATCAAAACTTCCACGTACCGTAGAAGGGGATAAAGTCCCCGTAGTGCACATGAAGAATATGTTAGGGAAGACAGTCTGGGTTAGTCCTGCTTCAGGCAAAGGCAAACCCATCTGTGGGATTGCTTTTGCCCAAGGACCTGGGTGTACTTGGTGGGTGATGCGGAAGGATGGGGAGGTCTGATGTGTACCTCATGGGGATCTGATTTTGTGTGAGAATAGCCAATGAATCAAATTGTGTGTTGTTGATTGCTAAGTAACCCTGTCACTATATGTCCTCGTTACTATAATTGCTATCAGCTGTACTTCAGTAAGAATCACCCAAATTAAGGGCAATTGGACTTTGATGAAAAACTGAGTAAAGCGCAGCAGTGATGGAATCAGATCTGACCTCAGCAGCTGGCGCCCAGGAACTTCCTCAAGATCTACATCTTCAGCCCATGGACTGTGTGCATGAGCCACACCGGGTGCACCAGCTGCAAGCTCCAAAAATACAGCATGCAACAGGCCAGCACCACCCAGCATCTCACCTGCCCTGAGAGACTGTTATAAAAGATGGAGCCCAAAGCCGTGGATTAAAAGAACTCAACGGACACTTTGGAGGGATGGCCCATAAACCAAGGGCATTATATCTGCATTAATATATATCTATATATATACATGACAGAGGAAAGTGGTGACAATTCGTTGGAACCTGTAAGATCTGGGCATGACATAGATGGTATGGAATAAGGGGTGGATAATGCCCTGGTTCCGGTGGGGATCAGGTTAATTCTCCCCAGGACACAGGTATTCCATCCCATGTGAGCCATGCCCATCCTGAGCTGCCGGGGGAGGAGGCAGGAAGTCGCCGCTTGGAGCAGACTGGGGCATCCCTGGGTCCGGTCAGTGAGCGGTGGCAAGCAGCGGTTCCATAATCATATTTGTATATTCCTCTGTCCGTGTTATTGTTGTTGTTTTTCTTGTTCCCTTTGCTGTTCTGTTAAACTGCCTTTGTCTCAACCCAAGAGTTTTGCCTTTTTCTTCCAATTCTTCCTGTGTCGGGAAGGCCCGAGCGAGCGGCACGTGGTTCTTTGTTGCCGTCTGAGGCTAAACCACAACATCCAGGTAAACAACATACACTGCCTTTCCCCCATCCACCAAGCAGGTCACCTTGTCATAGAAGGAGATCAGGTTTGTCAAGCAGGACCTGCCTTTCATAAACCCATGCTGACTGGGCCTGATCACCTGGTTGTCCTTCATGTGCCACATAATGGCACTCAGGATGATCTGTTCCATGATCTTTCCAGGCACCGAGGTCAGACTGACAGACCTGTAGTTTCCTGGATAATCCTTCCGGCCCTTTTTGTGGATGGGCGTCACATTTGCTAGACGCCAGTCAACTGGGACCTCCCCGGTTTGCCAGGACTGCTGGTAAATGGTGGAGCACTTTGTGAGCACTTCCGCCAGCTCCCTCAGTACCCTCAGGTGGATCCCATCCAGCCCCATAGACTTGTGTACATCCAGGTGTTGGAGCAGGTCCCTCATCATCTCCCTTTGGATTACGCGGCTTCGTTCTACTCCCCACCCCTATCCACTAGCTCAGGGTCTGGGTACTCAGGGAACAACCGATTCTACTACTAAAGACTGAGGCAAAGAAGGCATTAAGTACCTCAGCCTTCTCCTCATCCTTTGTCACTATGTTACCGCCTTCATCCAATAAAGGATGGAGGTTCTTCTGAGTCCTCCTTTTGTTACTAATGTATTTATAGAAACTGTCGGAGTGGGAGACGGACCTGGAGTAACGATGGAGTCTCAATATGAGTATGGTCGTTCTCTCTTTATTCAAGTTTTCACAGAGTAGATATAGACAAGCAATAAGAGCACACGCTAGCGGCAGCTATATGATTGGCTTACAGTCTCTGTTCACGCACTGTCCATGCAGTTCATTCACAGATCAGATTGGTTACAAGAACTCACATAGTAAATTGCTTAGTCATTAGCACAACATGTTTTCTACCTTCTCAGTTCCCGTTTTTCCCATGTACTAATTCCATCTTCTACCACCTGTTTTGCCCTTAATCTAATCTCTCACAGTAGGGAGGCTGGCTCACATGGCCATTTTCTCTCAGACACATTCCTACAATACCCCCTTTTTCTTCTTGAGCCAGCCAGACCTTATGCATGGCATTTTCTATCATGTCAGTCGCTTTGCAGAGAACACACGAGGCTACCATAATCAATAATAATATAACCAACAGTAGCATGAGCCCTTGCTTTAGTAAGTCTGATAACCATCCCGTTATACCCCATGAGCTTAACCAATCATCGAAACCATTTTTGACCACTTTTAATTTGGATCCTTCAGATCCCGTAACTGCTTATGAATGGATGATGAGTGGTCGGAAAGGTTCATACAACACATGCCTTCAAAATCTTCACATCCATGACCCTGAGCCTACAGCAAAAAATCAATAGCCGCTTGATTTTGCAACGTAGCATGCTGAATGCTATCAACATCAGTAAGCAAGCTAGATATGATTTCAGTTGTAAGGTTTATCTGTTTACTTGCCCAACACCCTATCTTATTCAACATATTTAATGCCGTCGCTGTTCCTAGCGAAGGAAGAATACTTAGCCCTATTATTTGTCCGAGATTTGAAAATGTTATATGGTCATCACAGGATGGAGTGAAGGTATGAACTGTTCTCTTGGCTCTGTGGTTACTGTGTGCTCTGCTCACTGTGTCTTTGGCCGTACGCAGGCCTCTGCTCGTAGATCTGCCACATCTCCCCCTTTTTTGTTTAACACCAGACCATTTATTAACAAGGTCGCCATGACTTGTGCTTCTACTCATTGTGACGCTCTTAGCAGGTTATATACTAAACACAATTAAAAACAGAATCAAAAAGAACCCTGCTAAGGCAATAAATACCCAGATTCCTAAATTTAGCCCAGAAAGCCAATTTCTTTGGATTTACCCACGAGAAATCCTTTTGTAATATTTCATACAGCCACATACAACACATACCCCATGAGCTTAACCAATCATCGAAACCATTTTTGACCACTTTTAATTTGGATCCTTCAGATCCCGTAACTGCTTATGAATGGATGATGAGTGGTTGGAAAGGTTCATACAACACATACCTTCAAAATATTCAGAGTATATACATGGCCATTTTCTCTCAGATACATTCCTACAAGAAACTCTTTTTATTGTTCTTAACATCCAAAGCCGGGTTATGTTCTAGTTGGGCTTTGACCTTTCTAATTTTCTCCCTACACAGCCTTACAACATCTTTGTAGCCTCCCTGAGTGGCCTGCCCCTTCTTCCAAAGGCCATAAACTCTCCTTTTTTCCCTGAGTTGTAACCATATTTCTCTGTTCAGCCATATCTCTCTTTTTCCCCGATGGCTCGTTTTACGGCACATGGGGACAGCCTGCTCCTGCACCTTTAAGACTTCCTTCTTGAAAAACATCCAGTCTTTCTGGACTCCTTTGCCCTTCAGGACTGCCTCCCAAGGGACTCTGTCAAGCAGGTTCCTGAAAAGACCGAAGTCCGCCCTCTGGAAGTCCATGGTGGCAGTTCTGCTGACCCCCCTCCTTGCTTCTCTGAGAATCAAAAACTATCATTTCACGGTCACTGTGCCTAAGACAGCCTCCAACTGTCACATCCCCCACAAATCCTTCTCTGTTTACAAACAACAGGTCCAGCAGGGCTCCTTCCCTAGTTGGCTTCCTCACCAGCTGTGTCAGGAAGTTATCCCAAACACACTCCAGGAACCTCCTAGACTTTTCCCTCTCAGCTCTATTGTGTTCCCAGCTGATATCTGGTAGGATGAAGTCTCCCACCAGGACAAGGGCCAGTGATCTTGAGATTTCTCCTAGATGCTTGGAGAATATTTCTTCTACCTCTACATCCTGGTTGGGAGGTCTATAACAGACTCCCACCACGATATCAACCTTGTTGGCCCTCCCCCTGATTCTTACCCATAAACACTCAACCCTATTGTCAACATCATTAAGTTCTAGACATTGATAACACTCCCTAACATACAGAGCCACCCCACCTCCTCTCCTTCCTTGCCTGTCCCTTCTGAAGAGTTTGTAGCCATCATCCTCATCCTTCCCTGTGACTGGAATGACAAAGGAGAACACTACTTGCGCTCCTGACCCCTTAACCAGTCATCCTAAGGCCCGGAAGCCTCTCTTGATTGCCCTTGGGTTTCTTGTTAACAGATCATCTCTGCCTATCTGAAAAATTAGTAGCGGGTAGTAATCTGAAGGGCTTACCAGGGAGGGAAGTTTTCTTTGTATATCTTTAACCCGGGCCCCAGGGAGGCAGCCTGACTTCCCTGAGAAGTGGGTCTGGTCTGCATATCGGGCCTTCTTCTCCCTTCAGGATGGAGTCACCTATGACAACGATCCGTCTTTTTTTCTTTACTGAAGATGTTTTGATGCAGGGTGTAGTTTGTCTTAACCTTGGCGACACCTCCATGGACGTTGAATTATCTTCCTTGTCGTGATCGGGTTCCCCTTGCAGAGCTTCATAGCTATTTTTTAAGGGTATCTGCGAAGGTGGGGGAGTTACTGGGGAGACATGCCTGCTTCGCTGGTCAGGAACATGTTCCCATAGCCCCCTATCCTCTAAGTTACCTTGTTTGGCCAAGCAGAGAGAGGACAGGGAATCCTCTGTATCGTGTGGCCTTTCTGCCTGTTGGGTCTGGTTCAGGGGAGGTAGGCTGCAACTCCAGCAGTCTATCTCCCTCTCGCACTCCCTGATGTTTCTCAATCATCTACTCACCTCCTCATGGAGCTCCATTGCTAGGTGGAGGAGTTCCTCTACCTGGGCACACCTCCCACAGGCGTGCTCACTGCTGCCATCTGATACTGGCATAAGGGTAGGGCACACCCTGCAGCCTGACACCTGGGTGGCAGCGTGCTCCCACGAGAGCTCCGTCTGGGAAGCTGCCTCAGTCCTGCTGGTTGCAGGGCTTGGGGAGGGCAAGGCCTTCCGCTGGGTGGATACCATGGCTCCCTGGTCAAGCTGGTACAGCCCTTCAGCATCCTTCCGCGCAAACTGCTGTGCAAACTGCCGCACCACTCTCTGGCTGATGTGCCACGCTCTGTTTGCCCACTCTGTTTGCAGCACTCCTAGCCACTGCGCTCCCTAGGGCTGGCTTTTGTGGGAGTGGGGGGACACCGTTACTGCTGGCCCTGACCCTGTCAGTAACCGTTGTGCGAGCTGCCAGCTCTCGCGGGCTGCCTGCGCTCTCCCAGCCTTTCCCCGTCTCCAGAAAGCTGGGGAAAAGCCCTCTTTTTACCTTTTTTTGCTGTGAAACCCCGCTCCCATGCAGACGTACCTGCACCAAAACTGTCCCTTACCAAGTGAGTGAGGACATGGATGTTGGGATTGTGTGCACCTTCAGCAAGTTTGTTGACAACACCAAACTGTGTGGTACGGTTGACACGCTGGAGGGAAGGGATGCCATCCAGAGGGACCTGGACAGACTTGAGAGGTGGGCCCGTGCAAACCTCATGAATTTCAACCAGGCCTGGTTACAGCAGTCCCAAGCACAAATACAGACTGGGCGGAGAATGGATTGAGAGCAGCCCTGAAGAGAAGGACTTGGGGGTGTTGGTTGATGAGAAGCTCAATGTGACCCGCTGTTATGGTTTGAGAAACTCACAAAAATTTATTGTCATTTAGACAATCATTCTATCACCCAATGAAATGACCCCTCCCCACCCGGGAAGGGGAATTGGGAAAAAACAAGGAAACACGAGGGTTGAAATATAAACAGATTTAATAGGATAAGACTAATTAATGAACATTAATAATACTAAAGAACCAGCAGTGATCCCGATACCAATATAAAATACACAAGGATTATACTCAGACAATTATATCAGTAGGAAGCTGTGCACTCCCAGCTGTGGACAGCAAATGTTGGATGCTGCGAGCGCTACGGCTTCGGGAGGAAGGGAAGGACTCGGGGGTCCGACACCGGAGCAAGAAGTTCTCTGGACCACCACCATCAAGGGAGAGAGAGACTATGCAGTAAACTTTCTAATTTATATTGAACGTGACGTTCATGGCATGAAATAATCCTGTTGGTCAGCCTGGATCAAGTGCCCAGGTCTTGCTCCTCCTCATCCCTGCACCTGGCACGGCTCAAAAACACTGAGACCTTGAATCCCACATAGCCTAGCTGGCTATAAACTAAATATTTTCACGAATTCAGACACTAGAGTCTTCCAAAAGTGGAGTTTTCCCCAGCATTAGAAGAAAAATTAGTCCTGCGTTGCTCAAACCGGGACACCCAGCAATGTGGGCTTGCAGCCCAGAATGCCAATTGTATCCTGGGCTGCATCAAAAGAAGCATGGCCAGCAGGTTGAGGGAGGTGATTCTCCCCCTCTACTCTACTCTCATAAGACCCCACCTGTAGTACTGCGTCCAACTCTGGAGCCCTCAGCACAAGAAGGACATGGACCTGTTGGAGCAAGTCCAGAGGAGGGCCATGAAGATGACCAGAGGGCTGAAGTACCTCTCCTATGAGGACAGGCTGAGAGAGTTGGGGTTGTTCAGCCTGGAGAAGAGAAGGCTCCAGGGTGACCTTATTGCAGCCTTCCAGTACCTAAAGGGGGCCTACAGGAAGGATGGGGAGGGACTCTTTATCAGGGAGTGGAGCAATAGGACAAGGACTAATGGTTTTAAACTGAAAGAGGGGAGGTTTAGATTGGATATTAGGAAGAAATTCTTTACCATGAGGGTGGTGAGACACTGGAACAGGTTGCCCAGAGAAATTGTGGATGTCCCATCCCTGGAAGTGTTCAAGGCCAGGCTGGATGGGGCTTTGAGCAACCTAATTTAGTGGGAGGTGTCCCTGCCCGTGGCAGGGGGGTTGGAACTACATGATCTTTAATGTCCCTTCCAACCCAAACCGTTCTCTGATTCTATGAAAAATCAGTTTACTATTGAAAATATGGGTCTATCAGAGGTAAAAAAACCTGTGTGTTAAAATTTTTGAAGTTGAAAATCTCACAAGATATCTAGCTAGTGGAATATTGTTAGTTCAGTAATCAAGCCAAGTTAGTTTTATACTTGAGCTTTCAATTACTTATTCTAACAGAATCTTGACATTCACCTCCATCTACTAAATATCTTATTGTTCCTACCTTCTACAAAAATGATTTCTCTGCAACCCAGTCTTCAACTTTCCATTCTACCTTTAATATTAACAAAAACATCCAGTTATTTTTCACTAAAATGAATATCTTAATATAGAAGTAATCTTTGTCAAGTTTCTTCAGTACAGTCTTCTTTTCATAACACCTGCCATTATTACTCTTTTCATGGTATAAAATTTTGAAATACATGGTTGAAATTAGGTTTGAAGTATTCAATATGGACAGCGGAAGAAGAAGAGGGAGAATAAAAAACCAAAATATACACATACTGCCCTGCCTCTCCTCTCCTCTCCTCTCCTCTCCTCTCCTCTCCTCTCCTCTCCTCTCCTCTCCTCTCCTCTCCTCTCCTCTCCTCTCCTCTCCTCTCCTCTCCTCTCCTCTCCTCTCCTCTCCTCTCCTCTCCCCTCCCCTCCCCTCCCCTTCCCTTCCCTTCCCTTCCCTTCTTCCTCTGATGATGCTACCAAAACAATGTGCCTCACTAATTTGAAGGAAACATTTGTTTTAATAAAACATCACAGGAAATGTCCTTTGACACAAAGAAAATGAGAGATGTGTTCAACCGATCAAGAGATCAAATGACTAAATCTGACTGAAGTTAGTTAATATGAAAAATCAGTCCAGAATTAAAAAGGAAAACAGTGATATGAGATGATGTAGTAAAATATATTTACAGAGAAAAGGACTGTACTTAATGACATCTCAAAATAGCTTAGATTCTTCTTTCTACTCATAATCAAAATCTAAAACAGAAAGATAAATCACCAGATTATCAGGTTAACCATCACCTTATTTTCACACTACTTAGATTAGAGAAAAAGAATAGGAACTTTGAGAAGGTATAGGGTAACTGTTCATATAATACATTCAAATTAAGAAAAACATTAAAACCAGTAGCAGTTAGGGGAAAAATATTTTAGATTGAGGACAGGCAATATGCAAAACTTTGCTTGATTTTAGTAGAACTCATCAAGAGTTCAGTTCTTCAAGTGCAAAAGAAGATATCATTAGAACATTTCTAACCTCAAAGACGCTGGGTTAAGATGCCCCAAGTGTAAGACAGCATCGAATGCTATTTAAGAGTCCTGAGCTTTGATCTTCATGCAAATATCCACTGAACAGCTGTATGACACAGTCACATAGATCAAATTCAGACATGATGGTGCAAAGTGAAAGTGTAAGAAGAGACATGGTGCAAAATATATACTCTTCTTCCTCTTTTCTAGCTTATGCCCCATTTCCCAAATGACTCTCTTGCTAGAACTCAAGAAAAAAAAACAACCAAAAAAGCCAGTGGCCCTATTTACTATATTCAGAACGACATCTATATCACATTACTTTAAGTAACCCCAATATTTGACCCTTGATTCAGTATATTTTAATTTTTTATGAAGCATTAGTAGTGATAGAGATGAGCAAAGGCAGGAATTTAACTGTATCAACACTGTTTGATTAAATTATATTTACTGAACAGTTCAGCAATCTCTCCATCTACAGGTAAATAAAAAAAAATCAACAACTCACCCAGAATTTACACATACACCATGCTTGTGTCCAAGTTTACACAACATCCTGTTGTGGATCATACAGATTGTTAAGTGATGTTAAGACCATGGCCACATCCTCCAGCTGCTCCAGCCCAGGAAGCTGAGCACATATCCCAGACACACAGACATACACACACAGAGGACACTGACATGGCCAGTCACACAGATTGACACAGACAAGATGCTTCCTTCAACAGCACCTATATACAGGACTCATAAAGCACAAACACTGACAGACAAGTCCCCTTCCTCCTCTTCAGTGGATAGAGATAGAAGGTCACTAGTGAAGGCACGCACACAATGCTCTCTAGGTTCATAAGCACACGCACATTCACAGATCCCTTGAGTACCAGCACAGCCCCTCTGTCCACCTGGTACCACTGCCTGGATCCCAGGCTCTCTTACCGCTTCATGGGTCCCCTACTAGCCAGCTAGTCCAGCTTCATGCTTGCTAGCAAACACTCGTCCCACATGCACTCCTGTCAGAGTTTAATACTTTCTGACCAGATCCTTTTAGATATTACATGCGTGGAGGGTGTAATGTTTAATATCAAATTTACTTATTTGATGATACTTGATGTTACACGGGATTTCCGATTTAGCATACATACAAAATATACTGAAAACACAATACAAATGTAAGTTACACTTAGCAAAATATATCATTTGCAATACACAGCTCAATCATAATACCCAAGTGATCCCCACTACTATAATATGCTCACCATCACTATGCTGGGTGTCCCCAGTTGCTGCAAAGGAATATGTGAGTTGAAGCCAGCTCAAGCCTGTTGCTCTCTTAGAAATTCTTTTGTCAGTTGTTTAGTTTTTATACTCTATGTTGGGCTGAGCCACATATTCACTCCTCCCATGCTGGTCTGGCTAACTCAGGGAGACATACGGGCTGTGACCTGCGGCTCTGCTACAGCCATAGGCACAGAGCCTCTCACTTGCCTTGCTTGTGCTGGTAGCTCATCCCAGTAGCTGGGTTTTGGGTCACACAACATTCCTGCCCTAGTGACTGGAGGCTGAGACCACCCACTCCAGTAGCTGACACTGAGACCTCACTTGCTCCAGTAGCTGGCACCACAGGCCAGGGGCACATACACACCCAATCTGGCACCAGTTTTCAGTCACTCTCACATACAGGTCTCACCAGGAGTTGGCTCTTAGTCCTTGCAGCACATGTACACATGTGAGAGAGAATGAGATTATGTATCTGAGAGAAAATGGTCATGTGAGCCAGCCTCCCTACTATGAGAGATTAGATTAAGGGCAAAACAGGAGGTAGAAGATGGAATTAGTACATGGGAAAAACGGGAACTGAGAAGGCAGAAAACATGTTGTGCTAATGACCTTCGGGGTCCGAAGGTCTGGGACGATCCCCTGCTGATCCCCTCTGCTCCACCTGAGGCCGAGGGAGGAGGCAGAATGTCAGCAGAGAAGGACAGAGCCGGAGCTGTTTGCTCCTGCCATTGCCCGCCTCGCCCCCTCCCCAGTCGTCTCCCTGAGATAGAAGTGCTGGTTTGTATGTCTGCTGTGTAAGTGTGTGCGGGCGCCAGCTTATACCTGCTGATCAGCATCTGTGCTACTGTTTGCTTTTTGTTGTGTGCAGTGTCGTTAGGTGACTCCACTTGAGCAGGTGTTCTGCCCGGTGTGGTGCTGTTCTCGTACGCGACTAGGGCTGACACTCCGTCAAGTGAAGAAGTTTGTGTATACACAATGTTTATAGACGTAAGGCAAGCGCGCCCCAGGTAGATACACCAGGATGGGCTGTAGAACCGATGGAAGTCCTGAAATATTGGGGGAGTTTTCACCAGCTGACACGTTTACACTCTCGGGAACGGCTCGCCCGTGCAGGGCGTATGGCTGGTTGTTTGTTGTTTGTCTATAAGGTCATGGTTGATTGGGAAAAGGAGTTGAGCCAAAATCTATAGGATGCTCTGTAGGAAAATGAGAAACTTAAGGAAAAATGAGAAACTGAGCTCTTGTTGCAAAGGCAGACTTTTATGTCAGTCGTAAGTGATGGAAGGAAAAAAAAAAAAGAAAAGAAAAAAGAAAAAAGAACAAAAGAAAAAAAAGGAAAAAAAAGGAAAAAAAAAGAAATAAAAAAGAAAACCAAACAGGAACAATTAGATGGGAAATGTGCCACGTTAGCACAAAAGTATGCCATACACATGACGAGAAAGCATCAGAAAAAGAGAAATAGGACACCTGATTCAAAGCAGTACCATAGAGATACGTTTTTGGTTTTTTCCTATATGTGTCTATGTTATTGCATGCCTTAGTAGCTTGCTCTGTGTTATACCCTGCGAGACTAAAATGAACCCAGCAGAAGCGGTCTCTTGAGCAAGGGGGTGGAATATGGGAAAGCAACGGAAGATCGGCGAGGAGGATTGTAAATACGCTCAAGGGACTCGCACCTGGGTGCTGGAAAACACATATATCACACCAATTGTTATTCAGTCTCGGGTGCTGGCAAGAAAAACATTTGGATGACATAAGCCTGTAATGGACTCACAGACACCTTATCCAGCTGCTTGAGAATCTTGGCCTGTTGTGGAAGAAGATCAAAGCACAGTACCAGCAAGAACAGGGAGTCCGCATGCACTCTTGCTAATGAGGACTCTTTTGCTGCCAAGGATTCGTGATAACAAGGACTCTCTTGCTGCCAAGGATAAGTTTAACAATGCTACTAGTACCGCTATTTCTGAGTTATTGCTAGATGTAGATAGTATTCGATATGCGATGTTGCAAAACAGAACTGCTACTGATTTTTTGCTTTCAGCTCACAGACATGGTTGTCAAGATTTTAAAGGACTGTATTGTATGAATCTAAGTGACCACTCCAAATCCATCCATGCCCAGCTGCAGGAACTGCACCGACCGAACCAGCAACTTGTGGAGACCACTGGGTGAAATCTCTTTGCTGGATGGACTTGGGGGTGGGGTTGGTTGAAGCAAGTTATACTCATTGCCTGTGTGGAAGGAATTTGTCTGTTACATTTAGTATGCTGTTTGCCGTGTTTAATAAGCATTATATAATCAGTTGTAGATGCCGCTTTGCATCGTACCCTTGTACGAGTTGTAGAATATCGTCGTGTCCCAACTACGGACCACGGGGTGGCATGTGTGAGGGATAATAGAGGATGGTCCAAGTGAGACACAACGGAAAATTACTAGTTGAACCAAACCCAGTACTGTTGCTGCAAAAACTATGTGTGTATCCATGAGAACCTGACCTTTGAAGAAGAAAACAAGAAGGGAGTACAGCAGTGTAGTCACGTATCAGACAGCCGCTGTTAGCAAAGCTGGATCATGAGTTTGGTGAGACTCGCTGCATGTGCTGGCCACGGGTGCAGCAACTCTGGCCTGTACTTTTCTACTCAGTCCAGTGCAGGAGAGTCTGGTGGGACTTGCTGCGTGCACTGGCCATGCATGCAGCGACTCTAGCCTGTACTTCTCCACTCAATCCGGTGCAGGATA
Source organism: Larus michahellis (assembly GCF_964199755.1). Lineage (NCBI taxonomy): Eukaryota > Metazoa > Chordata > Aves > Charadriiformes > Laridae > Larus > Larus michahellis. Next base: position 19,631,987 of record NC_133929.1, on the reverse strand, counting down.
TAGGGGGGCTGTTTCGGGTCAGAGAGGAGGAGAGAGACATGAGCACACTTTGAAGATACAGGGGATGCCCTGAAGCACTGTGTCTGCCCCCGCCCCCCCCATAAGCTCTATGTTCATTAACCCCAACAGCTCAGAAGGCATTACAGCATGTTGCAAGATAAGATATAGTCTACTACTGCTGCAAGACGCATTGAACACCTTCCTACAAGAATTTCAACTTTATGCCCTGATAGGACAGTGGGATGATGCACTCGCAAAGAGCCTGACTGCATTAGAGTGGGTATTTTTGCCACATACCTTTTCAAAACCAGTAACTATGATGATTGAAATGTTACCACGATTGTTTTTCCAGTGTCGTTTGTGCTGTCAGCAGCTTTCTGGAATGGATCCAAGCCACATACACGTCCCCATCAAAAAGGATGACCTTGACCCTTGGTTATCACAAAGTCTTAACCTACAGATTGCCTTAGTAGATTAAATTGGGCAAAGAAATTATTCTTTCCCCTGGCACAGACTATTACAGTCACTTTCACAAATTCCTTTACAGCCACGCATCCTGCTAGGGCCAAAGCCTCTTGCTGGCACCCGTACGGTGTTTGTAGATGGTTCAGGGACACAGTAAAGGCTTTTGACTTATTTCAACAGGAACTGTTAAATGTAGTAGCAGACTCTCAATATGTTACTGGTATTGTTCAAAGACTTGAAGGAGCATTTATAAATCAAGTAGAGAACCAATTGTTATTTAGTCTCTTACTGCAATTAATGTTGCTTTTATGAAAAAGTTTCCTTATTTTATTCTCCACATACGCTCTCATAGCTGTTTACTTGGTCCTTTAACTGAGGGAAACACAGTTGCAGATTATCACACTCTGTCGGTAACAGCTCCGAACATTATGCAGCAAGCTGAAATGTCGCATGATTTTTTTCATCAAAATGCGAAGGCATTGAGGAAGCAATTTTCTTTAACACAACAACAAGCACATGATATTGTGTGAACTTGTGCCGATTGTCAGCAGCTGGCTCCTCTGCCATCATTTGCGGGGGTTAACCCGCGAGGGCTTACACCTGATGAACTTTGGCAATCTGATGTTACGTGCATTATGGAATTTGGACATGTTTCAGTCGATTTGTTTTCTCACTTTGTTGTGGCTACTGCTCATACAGGAGAGAAGGCTTGTGATGTTATTCGACATTGGTTGCAATGCATTGCAGTCATGGGAGTACCAAAAACTATAAAAACTGATAATGAACCAGCTTATGTGTCCGCTAAAGTACAGGCCTTTTTTTTTACAGACATGGGGTATTAAACATGTCACCAGTATTCCTCATTCCCCGACTGGGCAAGCAATTGTGGAGCGTATGCATCATACTTTAAAAACCATGCTTGCTAAACAAAAAAGGGGGAATCCCGTAGGTATGACACCTCAAGAGTGAGTGTATAAAGCAACTCATGTTTTAAATTTTCTAAACATGTCTTCTTTGTCATCCACAGCAGTAGATGGACATTTCGTAAGAACTGTTGAATGTCCTGAACAACCGAAGATGTATTATAAGCACCTTAAACTGGGGTGCATGCTAACCACAGATAACACTGCAACAAATAGAAGTTGTGAGCAAGACAATTCTGTAATGATTTGTACTTCTCATCCGCATGTTTGCTTCGGCTCAAAATGCAAGTATACAAGAATGTAATCAATCTTATTGTGTAAATTTAACGCGAGTAAGGTATAAAACAGCAGTAACATGGATAGGGAATCGGCAAAATGCGTTAAAAACACGTCTTTCTCTGTATTGGGATTGGGAGTACAACTTTCAAAGACTTTGTGTTACATCTCTCCCCTGGAATACGTTGCTACATGGCTGAGAAATGGTTAAACACCATCTCCAAGGTGCTTTTGACATGTCGTTGCAACAAAATATTCGTCCTTTCCATGATCAGCTAAAAGCTCAAATACTAAAGATTCAAGACTTAATGAACCGCAATGCATTTGAAATATTACAAAAGGATTTCTCGTGGGTAAATCCAAAGAAATTGGCTTTCTGGGCTAAATTTAGGAATCTGGGTATTTATTGCCTTAGCAGGGTTCTTTTTGATTCTGTTTTTAATTGTGTTTAGTATATAACCTGCTAAGAGCGTCACAATGAGTAGAAGCACAAGTCATGGCGACCTTGTTAATAAATGGTCTGGTGTTAAACAAAAAAGGGGGAGATGTGGCAGATCTACGAGCAGAGGCCTGCGTACGGCCAAAGACACAGTGAGCAGAGCACACAGTAACCACAGAGCCAAGAGAACAGTTCATACCTTCACTCCATCCTGTGATGACCATATAACATTTTCAAATCTCGGACAAAGAATAGGGCTAAGTATTCTTCCTTCGCTAGGAACAGTAACGGCATTAAATATGTTGAATAAGATAGGGTGTTGGGCAAGTAAACAGATAAACCTTACAACTGAAATCCTATCTAGCTTGCTTACTGATGCTGATAGCATTCGGCATGCTACGTTGCAAAATCGAGCGGCTATTGATTTTTTGCTGTTGGCTCAGGGTCATGGATGTGAAGATTTTGAAGGCATGTGTTGTATGAACCTTTCCGACCACTCATCATCCATTCATAAGCAGTTACGGGATCTGAAGGATAACATGTCCAAATTAAAAGTGGTCAAAAATGGTTTCGATGATTGGTTAAGCTCATGGGGTATAACGGGATGGTTATCAGACTTACTAAAGCAAGGGCTCATGCTATTGTTGGTTATATTATTATTGATTATGGTAGCCTCGTGTGTTCTCTGCAAAGCGACTGACATGATAGAAAATGCCATGCATAAGGTCTGGCTGGCTCAAGAAGAAAAAGGGGGTATTGTAGGAATGTGTCTGAGAGAAAATGGCCATGTGAGCCAGCCTCCCTACTATGAGAGATTAGATTAAGGGCAAAACAGGTGGTAGAAGATGGAATTAGTACATGGGAAAAATGGGAACTGAGAAGGCAGAAAACATGTTGTGCTAATGACTAAGCAATTTACTATGCGAATTCTTGTAACCAATCTGATGTGTGAATGAACTGCATGGACAGCGCATGGACAGTGTAACTAGCTAATCAGAAATAAGCAAGTGGCACGTACGGCTACAACACAGGGTATAAAAGATGATGATCTGTGCTGAATAAACGGCTTCTGTTGATTCACATTGGATCGTCTGGAGTCCAGTTATTTCTCCTCAAGATTATGCACAGAGATAGTTAAGAAAAGATTTAATAAGAAGATATAGGAATATAGCATGTGTGGAATAATTACTAAATTGGCCAAGAATACAAAAATACAGCATTGTTCACACATTAAGGAAAGTCATAAAATCAAGAGGCTTCTGAGGTAGAATACAGCCACAGCTGGCACACAAAGAATGCAACATCCGTGATTCCCTGTACAAGGTTGTTTGCAAAACTACACGAATGATGGAACAGAATGCAGTTGTTCCATGGCCTTCCCTTGTGACGAATAGCAGATATGGGAACAAGATGGTACTACGGAACAGATAAGCTGCCTACTTGCTTACTACGAAACAGATAAGCGGCCCTACTCGCTACCCAAGCCAACATTTCTTCAAATGTTGATGAAATGCTGTCCTTTGTGCGAACTTTGCTCATTACAATGTACCAAAACACACCTCCATCCCAGAGGCTATCTGCCCCCAAGGTGCGACCACTCCTCCTTGAGTACACCAATCATAATAAAAGAATCTATGACTAAAGTCACTCAAACTCCACCTTGAAGATAAAAAACTAGTATAAAAATAGCCTGAGAGAGGGAGGATATCAGGGAAGACACCATCACGAACAAGTCAAGGAGGACTCCATCACTGACTTCCAGGACCAGCCGATGGGCTGAGCCTCTCTTCCCCCCGCCATAGGGACGCCTGTGGGTAAGACTTAGATTATACTGAGTGCTTCCTTGGGAAACTTAGAAATTTCTCTAGAGAACCTCTACCCTACATTTAGAGCCAGGCTGTATCATTTATAACTTTGTCGTGCGTTTTGTATAATTAACAATACCTTTATTTGCACGTGCTTTGCAGACAGTGTATTTATCACCGGCAATCCTAAAGAACCTGTATATCTGTTGTTTAAATAAACTGCACTGTTTAAGTAGCTAGTCGTTTCGGTTTCTCACTGAACGCGACCAAAGACTCGAAGGTGGCCGTGCTAGTCATGAGCACGACTAGACTGAAGGTGCAGTCCACTATTAGTGTATCCAAATCGTAATAGTTGAATACATATTAAACGCGATTGGACTGATAGTGGTGAATTGGGCATCGCTCAGAATTTAAACCTAGCCGCACCTAGCCTCCCACCTCGGTGAGGAGTGTTAGAACGCAAGGGGGTTTATCTTCTGCCAAAACCGCTTGGCCCCTTTTCATGCAACAGCATGGACTGCAGTGATCAGGCTCAAGGCTCAGCAAGACAAGCATACTGACTGGCCTCATTTTACACGAGACCGGCCCCTTTTATACCCTTTTCTGTCTACTCCCCTACTCTGTTCCTCCCTTTTCCCTCTTCCCCATGCATGTCCCTTCATGAGTTTGTACAGTTCTATTGCTTCCCTCACCATTTCCAGTCTGGGATCCCCCCCCTGGTTTACAGTCTTATCAGTTGCAAAATCCAGGTTCATCTTCCTGGAAGCGGTGCCTGTAGTTTCTTGATAGCTCATTAATTAGTGTGACTGGAGAGGTTTGTTGGTTTGTTTCTTGTCATTGTCTCCATGTGTGTTTTGTCAGGTCTGTGTCTCTGTATATTTTGTTTCTGGTTTTCCCCTTTTTCCCTTAGTTTCCCATTCGACCATGTCCTCAATCAGATAACCTTGCTGAATACCTTTCCCACTCTTACATGCCCTTATCAATTAGTATGACTGACCAGGTTTATTTCTCATCACTACCTCCCTTGTCATTTGTCAGTCAGATTTATGTCCCTTCATGTTCTTGTTTATGGCTTCCTCCTTTTCTTATTATCCCTTTTTGCACTGAAAAAGGTGCTTGACCAGATACCCTTAAAGGAGCAGACACTCTCCTTCCACATACTGTTACACAGATCTTTACTGGGTCTGTCTGGGATGGAGTTTGTTTTCTTCATAGCAGTTCATATATTGCTGTGTTTTAGATATGTGACCAAAGCAGTGTTGATATCACAATAATATTTTAGCTATTGCTGATCAGTGCTTGCACAGCTTCAAGGTCTTCGTTATTTCTCACTCTGCTCCCACAGCAAGTAGGCTGAGGGTGGGCAAGAGGTTGGTAGGGGACAGAACCAGGCAGATGACCCAAATTTACCAGAGGGATATTCCATGCCATATAAATGTCATGGTCAGCAATAAAATGGAGGGGAGGAAGGTTTTAGGTAGGTAGCCATTTTTTGCTCGGGGACTGGCTGGGCATCGGTCTACTTGTGGGAGATGGTGAGTGATTGCCTTTGCATTACTTGTTTTGTGTTTTGGTTTTTTTTTCTTTCTTTATTCTTCCATTTCTCTGCCTATTAAACTATTTTTATCTCTACTCATGAGTTTTCTAGCTTTTGCTCTTCCTGTTCTCTTCCTCTGTCCCATTGGGGGTGGGGGGAGGGGTTGAGTGAGTGAGCATCTGTGTGGGCTTAGCTGCCAGCCAAGGTGAGCCCACCACAAGATCAAAGTAATGTGAATCAACTCCAATGATAAATCAAACAGGTACACTCAGCACTGTGTCCAGAGACAAAGGACAGAGGGGGAATGTAGGGACACTGCCTCTGAAATAGAAATACCATCTGAAGGAAAAAAAATTAAATCTATATATTAAAACAGGACAACAGATATTGTACAATAAATCCAGATGATACGGGTACAGGCAACAAGTTAAAATGAAAATACTGAGAGCCTAGCAAAAGCTCAGTCAAGTTTGTCTATACATTTACAGCATATTCCTTAATCATCCATGCAAGAAATGTCATCATTCCAATAGTTATAACAATTAGAATACATAATAAGGTGATTTAACTAAATGCTATTGCTTGAAAAATGACTATTGCTTCTGCCAATCATTTCAACTTGGAAAAACCCTAATACACATCAGATTAAAATATAATTTTATTGGTCAAAATTTGAGAAGAGTAGAATAGAAGCAATAATGAAGAGTTAGGCTATTGAGTTAGCAGTGACTTCCCATCACTGCTGTACAGAATAGACTGTACTCACAGCTACTACAGCTTTAGCAATTCCTATCAGTACTGCTGGTCTAAGAGAATGGAGGAGAATCTTACCTTCTAGTAATACAAAGAGTAACAGAGTAGAACAGTTTGCTGGTCCAAGAGTCATGGTAAAATTTGCTCTACTAAATGATAAAAGAAGGTTAATAGAATTTGAACATTTAAAACTTTAAAAAGCTACTATCGAATTTCTGACAGCTGATAAGAACTGACTGGCTGAGAGGTGGTAATATCATTACCACACAATCAAATATCTATCTAGGCAATAGCAATCACCTCAATACAAGACTTCTATTGATACAAAAAGAAGTTAAATCCAAAGACCATTATTAAAGAAACATCATTCTGATACAGATATGCACTTAATCTGTACAATTTAGTCTCTGCATTTCATTTTTTTCTAATATGCAAACATGTATGAATTATAATGGAGTCCTTAAGAGTAGGGGGTGTAAATCAGTGTCCTTAGAAAAGTACTTATACTCTGTTATTACACAGTTTGGTGGCAAGCTCTTATTTTCCACTTAGTCTGATATGTCACAGATGTGAATAAATTTTGGAGTCCTTCTGCATGTAAGATATTACATAACATAAAAGGAAAAATACTGCCTAAGCAAAAAGGGGAGATTGGAAATGTTTTGATTTATTTAATTGACATTTCACATTTAAAGAGAGTTCCAGATGAGAAGGCACAGACAATATTTATAGACAATGTAGCAACCTTAAATTGCAAATATCCATTTTAAAATACGTTTTTGACTTCTAACATGTTTGCACATTTGTGCATTGGCTGATTTCACAGAACCACTGGAGACAAGGCTGTAGGAGAAAAAACTTAGAATAACATTCTTCAGTCCAAGCTGTAAACAAAACAGTTGTTTACAACAGTTTCCAAAATACCACCTAATTAAAAAATATAGATATGTGTGTGTATATATATATTCACAGCCTAACCTTTCTTCAGAGTTTCTATACTCTGAAGAGTATAGACAGACTCAGCAGGCTGTCTTCACTGCAGTCCAGACATATTACTCTCTCATATAGGAGAGAGTTAAGAGACTATTATTGACAAAAAGGCAGCACTGTATAATATTATAAATACATATTGAGTTTTTATGTTTATGAGATCTAATAATATTGTAACGTTTCACCTTCTTGTATGCTTCATTCCCATTTGCCTCTTAATTCCTCAAGTAGTATACATTTAAAACAATAATAATGATGCCTTAATGGTAAGGGTGTAGAAACTGGCTGAGACAATATTAAGGCATCATGGGCAGAAAGCTGAAACATATAAAAATATTAATGATTGATAAGGAAAATTTAAAGTTAATACAGTATAATATTCCGATCTAAATGTATATCCAAATAATCTAATAAAATGCCTGGTAGACTGAGGACAGTCACAATGCCATGCGAGAGATGTTAATCAGAGACAATCCTTGGAGTTTCTGTTCACCAGGTCAACAGACCTTATATTATTCACTGAAATGATTATCAGAAGTTACAGGAAACTGACTGTGACTCAACGCAACGTGTAACTGCTATAAGGTGATTAAACAGAGGAGCACAACAGACAATTGTTCAGGAGACTGTGACATCTGACCTGTACTAGTGAGTGGACAAGTGTGAACCACCCACCTGCCCCCTCAAACAAAAACCCGCATACAAAACAACCCCCACTGAGGCAATGTAAATAGTGCCTATGAAAAGAGCAAGTATATGACAAATTTCAAAAGCACAAAGGAACATTCTGCTGCCAGTTACACCACCTGAAATCTGAAATAGCTCCCCTCTTCATTTTAAGTTGCTCCAAATTTACAAAGGCCATCCCGTCTGTCTTTACCCCTTCCCCCTCCCCAGCAGAAGAATTATAAAGCTGAGTCAAAAGCCTAAAGGAAAAATCCAGGTTTTCAGAACTGAGAAAGAGTATTCTCCACAGTCATAACCAAAAATGGAAGTAGATGTTTTTCTTACTTGCACAAGGATTCTTGGCCTTTGTGGTGAAGGGAAAGGTATATTGTGCATAAAGTGGGATATGTACCTGAAAAGATATATTGAAAAATGGTTTCTAAAGTCAATTTGAAGTATAGCAAACAACTTCTCCCCCCATTTAAAAAAAACCCAAACTACTCTATTGAAAGTGATTTACTATAAATAATTGTATAAATGACTCCACATTCGTTTCTTGCATGCATATCTAAATCTCCTAATATTTCACACATTGAAAATGGGTAAGTGGAGCTCCTTTGTTTGCATAAATAGGCTTTTAGATTTATAAAAATAGTAAATAAATCTTGGTACCATATTCTGTAAATAGTGCTAGGAATAGCATTAGACTTCTGGTAATGAAAGACAGTTTCTTTTAGCTAAACTTCATCAGAAACTCAGTAGTGCAGACTTTGACTTCCTTGTATTTAGTTAGGTCATCTAAAATCCAAGGCAGACAAAGTCTGGGCTACTGAGCTTCATTACAAAAGTTTAATGCTATTCCTAGCACCATGTCATAAAGTGATCTTGCAGGGCTCCATATGATGAATGTTATTTTCTGCAAAGTTACATGTCTCGGCAACCAATCTGTATCAGTTACAGTGATTAGAAACAGAAACATATTCATTTTTAGTACACATACCCTCTGTTATTATGTTTAACTGACTAAAATACAGCACTGCAAACATTAGCACGTGCCTTGTAATCCAGTCATTTTCTATATCCGCCACTGGTAAGGGAAAGGGTAAACAGGCTTGACAAACAGAGGAGTGGGGGAAAATCCATCTCACTCTCATAGCACTACAAAGCCAATGCCATTAAGCAGAAGCAACAAATAATTTCTGTCAGGATAGTATAAGTTATGTAGTATAAGCAAGAGGATGGAGCAAATACACCAGCTAAGAAAGTGCCACATGTATAAGCACCCCACTTTTTGAGCTAAGTGTCTTGAAACAATTTGAAAGCATGTTTTACATGCTTTTCAATGGGAAGATGATGAAGCTAGAAACAGAGTTTGTGGGCGAACATAAGAAATTTGAAAAATGATTCAAAGAAAGGCCAGTGTGAGAGAAGACAAATGCATTTCTTAGAATTTATTAACTTGGAATTAACCACTTTCTTCTCTACAGCTGTCAGGAGACCCAGCTGCAATCATTGCTTTTCTGTTAGCAGTTCGCAGGGATGTCTTATAAAGCTGAATAGTAGCACCATAGATCTGAAAGATAAGAAAATGTTGAGCACACATTAAACAGAAGGTTGGGTTAAACTGTTCTAGAAGCACTCTTCAGTCGTGTGTTTGTACTGCACACACATGCCGTAGTGCTTTTGTTGTAAGCTCCCAGAGATACTTCTTATTTATGTTAAGACATATATTTATATATAAATAAAGCATCCTGATAAAAAGAATGCTAAAGCTTTTGAACTTTCTTTTCTGCCTGCCTTCCTCTTCTTTCACAGCATTTTTCTCAAAGTAAAATGAAAAGGAAGGAACCCAAAGCTGCTTGCTATGACAGGACACTAGCCATTAACTGTTATACTAGCCAAATCATGTCAGGAAATGCTTGTGTTCATCAGTATTTCCATACCTTTATCACACTGTGGTGGGTTGGCCCTGGCTAACAGTTAAGCACCCACACAGATGCTTGCTCACTTGAATGAAATTATACTGTAAAGCTTGCAAAAGGGGAAAAAATTAGAGTGATGAATACCATTACTTATGAGCAAGATTGGTAGATACTTTATTCATCCTTGCAAAAGTAGTATTCATATCATGGAGAAATGGCTTGTTTTCCCATTTGGTAGTGGACAAGGAATCATGAGAAGCTGTCCTGGTTTGAGGTAAAACAGAACCAACTTTCTGTTCAGTAATTTTACTTCTTAGCTAGGCCTCTTCTAACTCTCTGAAATTAACAGCATGTTGTGTCAAAAACAGTTCGTTCAGAGTGATAAGACAGTTTGTGCCAAGGAATGGTACGCAGAGAGGCTCTTGATTATACTTATTGCTATAACAACCAAGGTCAGCTAATTTCCTTATTTACCCTGTTGCAGGGTCAGAAACGGAAAGGCATAGAGGGGTCACACCTGCAGGGAGGAGCGGACAGGCCAGGTGACCCAAAATTGACCAGCAAGGGTATTCCATCCCATCTACCCCATGCTCAGTATAAAAGCTGAGGGATCAAAGGGTCAACTCTCTTTCTTCAATGGCTGATGTCTGAGGAGGAACCTGTCTGTTCATCTGCCTTTGATCCCGATCCAAGCATTCCTGACTCCATATGTGGAACCCAGTTCCCACCCATTGCTGAGTCCAGCCTGGGACTTCCCCAGTGCCTGCCGGTGACGTCACTCTGGGAGCTTAATATGGTTTTGTATATACTGTATCTATTTCATTATTTTCCTTTTTATCTTAGTATTAGTATTTCATTAAAGAAGTTTAGTTTCTTCTGAACTCGTAAATCTCTTTATCTCTCCTCCTCCCCTCCGTGCATGGGGGGGGGAGTATCTGTCGCCGGCCATTGGCCAATTTGGCCAAAACCACGACAGAAGCTCATAAGAACTTAAAGCTAAACATTAATACATGTTGTTAACCCCTTTAGAAATAGGCTAAATTTCTATTACTAAAAAATTCTTGCTTGAAAGAACAGAAAAATCCAGGCCTTGTGATTTTAGCGTTACTAAGCATAGGACTAAACATCACAAACTCTTCCAGTTATTTTCTGTACAGCTTTGCTTATGCCTTATTAGAAGTCTCTAGACAGAAAATGGCCCAATGCACATTTTTATGAGGGCAGTATTTAACAATTCCTTTCACAATGTTTATCAAATGCTGCAGAAACAATGTCTATTTTATCTCAATATTAGTGATTTAAAGTAAAAGTTGACAGTGCTCAATCATACCTTTTCTGCAGAAGAGCGGATCAGTACAAATGTTGAAAATACTGCTAGTGGATATCTGGTCTGAGGGTCCCAGCATTCAATAAAGAGTAACTCCCATAGGAAGGAAGAACAGAGGTACAGATTCTGACAATGGGAATGACTCATAGTTCTCTTCTGGATATCTGAAAATGAAATCTTGAGAATGGGAAAAAGAAGAGAATAAATGCATTTGCTCTGCAAGCCATGAATAATGTAACAGAAGTATATTTTCCACAAAATACGTCAAAATCTATGGTTTACTAGGGTATCATAGAGGAAGATTTGTGGTGGGTTGACCTTGGCTGGCTGCCAGGTGCCCAGCAAGCCATTCTATTACTCCCTTCCTCAGCGGGACAGGGGGAAGAAAAGATTAAAAACTTGTGGGTCGAGATAAAGGCAGTTTAACGAAGAAAAGCAAAGGCTGCACATGGAAGCAAAGGAAACAACAACAAATTATTCTCTACTTCCCATCAGCAGGTGATGTCCAGACACTTTCTGTGAAGTAGGACCCCAGTACGCGTAGCGGTTGCTCCAGAAGACAAGCACCTTAATAACGAATGTCCCCCCCTCCTCTTTTCTCTTAGCTTTTATTGCTGAGCACAGTGTTATATGGTATGGAATATTTCTTTGGTCACTTTGTATCAGCTGTCTTGGCTATGTCCCCTCCCAACCTCTTGCCCATCCCCAGCCTACTGGCCTTTAGGTGGGGTGAGGGGAAGGAATGTTGGAGAGGCAGACTTGATGCTGTGGGAGCACTGCTCAGCAGTAGCCAAAACACTGGTGTGTTATCAACACCTTTCTAGCTACCAATACAAAGTACAACACTGAGGGCTGCTATGGGGAAAGTTAACTCCATCCCAGCCAGACCCAGTACAAGATTACATCTAGGGAAAGACAAAATCTCTCATTTAACATTAAGACTAAACCAATACTCACTTTCAAGTTTTGCACAAATATTGGAAGTTTCCCTTTTGGTAGCTGTTCAAATAACTGTACATTGCAATAACTGATTAGTGAAGTTTTGGACTTTAAACCACATGGGAATTACCTATTTGTTTCTCCTCCTTAACTATATTTGCCATTAAAGTACAAAGACATTCCAAATTACAAAGACATTCCAAGATTTGTCTGTCTTCTAAACACTGCCATCACAGCGATCTCTAATTCCCTAACTGATAAACAAACAGATAGATAGACAGATTCAGTTGGAACTTATGTTTAATGTTCTGTAAAGACAACTAGAAGATTTGGATGGTCTCTTTTTACACTTCTTTAATGCATTGCCATGTCTTTTTTCTAAATAGTTATAACAGATTTAAATGAAAAGATTTCCCAGACACTTACTGTTTGAATATTCTTCTCTCTTCCTTTACTAAAATAGCAAGTGAATAGTTGCAGAAGAAAAGGAATACACATAATTTCCAAACTAAATGCAAGATGTTGCATCATTTGCAAAACATAAAAGTAAATATGAGCAAGATTGTCTGGAATATCCAATTACTCTTCCTTATCCATCATCACCAACACAAAAGGGCAATTAAGTCTTTTGCTATGTGTAAAACAACTTCTAGCTTTGAGTTCAGGTTCCCAAGCTACCAAACCTGTTATGGTAAGAGTTAAATTAGTACTGAACAGTGCTGATGCTACATATTTGCTCAGGCTTTTGCCTGGGAAAAGTTGGCAAACAGGGTATTCAAAGAAACACAGAATCACAGAATGGTTGAAGCTGGAAGGGACCTCTGGAGGTCATCTGGTCCAACCCCCCTGCTCAAGCAGGTGACCAGGACTATGTCCAGACAGCTTTTGAACATCTCTGAGGAGGGAGACTCCACTACCTCTCTGGGAAACCTGTTCCGGTGCTCAGTCACCCTCACAGTAAAAAAATGTTTCCTGGTGTTCAGACAGAACCTCCTGTGTATCAGTTTGTGCCCATTGCCTCAACTCTATTATAGGAGTTGATTTTGACTGACACATCTACTCACCAACCGGACCCAGGGACGCCCCAGCCCGCTCCAAGCAGGACTTCCTGCCCCCTCCCCCAGCAGCTCAGGATGGGCATGGCTCACGTGGGAAGGATTACCTGTGTCCTAGGGAGAATTAACCCTATCCCCACTGTAAACAGGACACTGGACTTCAGTAAGGGCTTTGATACAGTTTCCCTCAGCATCCTCCTGGAGAAAATGGCTGCCCATAGCTTGGACGGGAGTACTCTACGCTGGGTTAAAAACTGGCTGGATGGCCAGGCCCAGAGAGTGGTGGTGAATGGAATGAAATCCAGTGGGCGGCCAGTCAGAAGTAGTGTTCCCCAGGGCTCAATATTGGGGCCAGTTTTGTTTAATATCTTTGTCAATGATCTGGACGAGGGGATCGAGTGCACCCTCAGTAAGTTTGCAGACAACACCAAGTCGGGTGGGAGTGTTGATCTGCTCGAGGGTAGGAAGGCTCTACAGAGGGATCTGGACAGGCTGGATGGATGGGCCGAGGCCAATGGTATGATGTTCAACAAGGCCAAGTGCCAGGTCCTGCACTTGGGTCACAACAACCCCATGCAACGCTACAGGCTTGGGGAAGAGTGGCTAGAGAGCTTCCTGGCAGAAAAGAACCTGGGGGCGTTGGTCGACAGCCAGCTGAATATGAGCCAGCAGTGTACTCAGGTGGCCAAGAAGGCCAACAGCATCCTAGCCTGTATCAGGATCAGTGTGGTGAGTAGGACTAGGGAAGTGATTGTCCCCCTGTACTCTGGCACTGGTGAGGCCCCACCTCGAGTACTGTGTTCACTTTTGGGCCCCTCACCACAAAAAAGACATTGAGGTGCTGGAGCGTGTCCAGAGAAGGGCAACGAAGCTGGTGAGGGGTCTACAGCACAAGTCTTATGAGGAATGGCTGAGGGAGCTGGGATTGTTTGGAGAAAAGGAGGCTGAGGGGAGACCTTATAGCTCTCTACAACTACCAGAAAGGAGGTTGTAGCAGGGTGGGGGTTGGTCTCTTTTCCCAAGTAACAGGCAATGGGACAAGAGGAAATGGCCTCAAGCTGTGCCAGGGGAGGTTTAGACTGGATATTAGGAAAAATTTCTCCACTGAAAGGGTTATCAAGCATTGGAACAGGCTGCCCAGGGAAGTGGTTGAGGCACCATCTCTGGAGGTATTTAAAAGACGGGTAGACATAGTGCTTAGAGATGTGGTTTAGTGATGCTAAAGAGCATAAGAGACTATAAACATTAAGTTTAATTCTTTTCCTTTTTAGTAACATCAAAAGTATTAGCATTATTAACAAAGGGGAAATACAAGTGTTTGTGATTCATACTACATGTCAATACTTCAAAAAACCCCAAACCAAAAAAAACCCACACGAACCACCTTCTAGCTCTTAAAGAGAAACTATATGTGAACAGGAAAAATGAAAAAGTGAGTAATCAATTTGAAGAAACGATTGCCAGAATCCAAGCAAAAAATCAAGCTGACAAGAACAACAAAACTGAAGTCTTTTAAATGATATGTGGAATGAAGTGTTATGATGTAGCAGTAGAATACTACAGTAACAGTGCTAAGAAACCCAAAGAACTTTGTTTTTCCCTAAAACAAAAAGACTTAAAACTTTTTAATCAATAATTTTCAGAATCTCACTATGCCTCAATTTAAATTCTTCTCCATTTTGCAGAAAGTATGAGGAGGGGTTCCTCTCTCTGAAGTCTTCTCTTCAGCAATATTATTCCACAATGATTTTCTGAGGTATCACCAAAACGCTCTGAATAGCTTTTATAAGGTATTCTGTGTAAAGATCTTAAGGAGATACGCACAAGTGTCTGGCTACTCTCTAAATGGAAAAATTCATGAGGAAGAAACTCATACAAATATGAATTTTCAAGTCAAAATATCTGGATGTTGTATCAATAAAAACACCTTTGTTAGGTGTCTGTTGCCTATGTTTTCTGAAACCCATAGTAATGCCATATTTACCTACAAAGCTTCTGGAAGACTTTTGATTTCCAAACTTAGAATCACAGAATCAGAGAATGGTTTAGGTTGGAAGAGACCTTAAAGATCATCTAGTTCCAACCCCCCTGCCATGGGCAGGGACATCTTCCAGTAGACCAGGTTGCTCAAAGCCCCATCCAGCCTGGCCTTGAACACTTCCAGGGATGGGACATCCACAATTTCTCTGGGCAACCTGTTCCAGTGCCTCACCACTGCCATAGTGAAAAATTTCTTCCTGATATCTAATCTAAATCTCCCCTCTTCCAGCTTGAAGCCATTACTCCTCATCCTATCACTACATTCCCTCATAAAAAGTCCCTCTACAGCTTTCCTGTAGGCCCCCTTTAGGTACTGGAAGGCTGCCATAAGGTCTCCCCAGAGCTCTCTCATCTCCAGGCTGAATAACCCCAACTCTCTCAGTCTGTCTTCATAGGAGAGGTGCTCCAGCCCTCTGGTCATCTTTGTGGCCCTCCTCTGGACTTGCTCCAACAGGTCCATGTCCTTGTGCTGAGGACTCAAGAGCTGGATGCAGTACTCCAGGTGGGGTCTCACGAGAATAGAGTAGAGGAGTAGAATCACCTCCCTCAACCTGCTGGCCATGCTTCTTTTGGTGCAGCTCAGAATACAGTTGGCCTTCCGGGCTTCAAGTCCACATTGCTGGGTGTCCTGGTTTGAGCGACACAGGACTAATTTCTCTTCTGATGCTTGGGAAAACTGCATTGCCAGCTCATGTTGAGCTTCTCATCCACCAGCACCCCCAAGTCCTTCTCTCTCCTCAGGGCGGCTCTCAATCCATTCTCTGCCCAGCCTGTATTTGTGCTTGGGATTGCCCCGACCCATGTGCAGGACCTTGCACTTGGCCTGGTTGAAATTCATGAGGTTCACGTGGGCCCACCTCTCAAGCCTGTCCAGTTCCCTCTGGATGGCATCCCTTCCCTCCAGCGTGTTGACCGTGCCACACAGCTTGGTGTCGTCATTGGCAACCTTGCTGAGGGTGCAGTCAGTCCCACTGTCCATGTCACCAACAAAGATGTTAAACAGCACTGGTCCCAATACCGACCCCTGAGGAACGCCACTCATCACTGGTCTCCACTTGGACATCGAGCTGTTGACCACAAGCCTTTGAGTGCGGCCATCCAGCCAGTTCCTTATCCACCAAGTGGTCCATCCATCAAATCCACGTCTCTCTAATTTAGAGACAAGGATGTTCTGCGGGACAGTGTCAAATGCTTTGCAGAAGTCCAGGTAGATAACATCAGTCACTCTTCCCTTGTCCGCCAATGCTGTAACCCTGTCGTAGAAGGCCACCAAATTTGTCAGGCACGATTTGCCTTTAGTGAAGCCATGTTGACTCTCACTGATGACCTCCTTATTTTCCATGTGCCTTAGCATAGTTTTCAGGAGGATCTGCTCCATGATCTTGCCAGGCACAGAGGTGAGATTGATGGGTCTGTAATTCCCCCGGTTTTCCTTTTTTCCCTTTTCGAAAATGGGGGTTATGTTTCCTCTTTTCCAGTCAGTGGGAACTTCACCAGACTGCCATGTCTTTTCAAATATGATGGATAGTGGCTTAGTGGCTTCATCTGCCAGCTCCCTCAGGACCCGTGGATGGATTTCATCAGGTCCCGTGGACTTGTGCACCTTCAGGTTCCTCAGATGATCTCGAACCTGATCTTCTCCTACAGTGGGCAGTTCTTCATTCTCATAGCCCCTGCCTTTGCCGGTGAAGACCAAGGCAAAAAAGTCATTCAGTACCTCAGCCTTCTCCATATTCTGGGTGACCAGGTCTCCTGTTTCCTTCTGGAGAGGGCCCACATCTTGCCTAGTCTTCCCATTACCCCTGACGTACTTATAGAAGTTTTTCTTGTTATCCTTGATGTCCCTGGCCAGATTTAATTCTATCTGGGCTTTAGCTTGGCTAACCTGGCCCCTGTCTGCTCAGACAGTTTCTCTGTATTCCTCCCAGGCTTCCTGTCCTTGCTTCCACCCTCTGTAGGCCTCCTTTTTGCTTTTGAGCTTGTCCAGGAGCTCCTTGTTCATCCATGCAGGCCTCCTGGTGTTTTTGCCTGACTTCTTTCTTGGGATGCTTCACTCCTGAGCTTGGAGGAGGTGATCCTTGAATACTAACCAGCTTCCTTGGGCCCTTCTTCCCTCCAGTGCTTTATCCCATAGAACTCTACCAAGCAAATCCCTGAAGAGGCCAAAGTCTGCTTTCCTGAAGTCCAGGGTAGTGAGCTTGCTGCACACCCTCCTCACTGCCCTAAGGATCTTGAATTCTACCATTTCATGATCACTGCTGCCAAGGCTACCCCTGAGCTTGACATTCCCCACTAGCTCCTCCTTGTTGGTAAGGACAAACTTGCAATAGTCTGTCCTATTTGTCATAAATAACATCAAATTTTTGATGAACACCTCAACGCTAGTATTTCACGCTGAATTACTTATGACTTTGATTTAACATGGCATAAACTGGTGCTTCCATTAAAAGGTGTGATCTCTCTCAGTTCTGGCACTGCCCATTCCTACCTTCTCCCTTGTCTAGAACTAGAGTACATGCAGCGCATCATGAATTAAATCAATGAACTACTCAATTGGCAACATCAACTATAGCATACCACTTTGCTGCCTTTGACTCCAGTTCGTATTGGAGTTCTAGCATGTCCGGTATGTCAGCACTCAACAGCAGTGTGACTTCGTACTGGCAATATGGGACTATTAAAAGGTGAGTCTTTCTGATCACTCCTTGGCTCTCAAATAGACAAATCAGCTCATGGATGGAAACCAGGGAGTCTCGGTGCAATATTACCGCCAGTGCACCGTCATGGTAGCAATTGGCACCTGCTGTTCTTCAACACAGTAACCCCACAAGAGAAGGATCCTCCAAGAGGCTGGGCAAGGTAGACAGCCGTTCAGTCTTCTTCGTATCCACAGTGGCTACACCAAAAGCCCACTGATACCATTCTGGGTCCTTGAAGTACCCTCTCCTGAGGTAGTCTATACAAGGATGCACAGAGACTCTGGGCCAGTCACTGTTGGATGCTTCTGCCACTCGTTCCCTGTCAAGCTCACCTCAGCCTTCAACACAGACAACTCTTGGGATCCCCCATCACTCCAGAAAGCCAGATGGGTTCCACCCTCTTGTACCCTGATGGCATTAGGGTACACTGTGTGCACCAGTGTCCACCAGAGCCTTTTACTCTTGTGGGTCTGATGTGCCAGGCCATTGAATTCACACAGTCCAGGAAACCTGGTTGTCCCTTTCCTCCACCTGGCCAGAGGCACAAGTCACAACACAAGTCACTCTCACCACCCCATGAACTGGTTGCCCAGCTTGTCCTGAGCAGTGACCGCGGATTCCTGCCCCCCCCCGGCCAACCTCCATTTATACACCAAGCATGATGTCTATGGTATGGAATATTCCATTGACCATTCCATTGTTATGCCTATGCTCTGTCTCAGCTTCTATGGGAAGTTGAAAAAAGTCCCTGACTAGTATAAACATCACCTAGCAACAATTAAAACAATATGCATTATTGACATTCCTTCCATACCAAATCTGAAACACAGCAACCACTGGAAAGAAAATTATTTCTATCCCAGATGAAAGCAGGACAGAGGGGAACAGGAGAGCTGGCTTATATTCAAGGATCACCTCCTCCTTGCTCAAGAATTGTCTATCCAAACAAGTAGGAAATCAAGCAAAGGTGGCAGGGGGCCTGCATGGATGAATAAGGAGCTCCTAACCGAACTCAGACATAAAAGGGAGGTGGAAGCAGGGGCAGGTGATCCAGGAGGAGTACAGAGTTGCAGTCCAATCTTGCAGGGATAGGGTTAGGAAAGCCAAAACCCACTTGGAGTTGAATGTGAAGGAATGTGAAGGGCAACAAGAAAGGATTCTACGAGCGCATGAACAGCAAAAGGCAGATTAGGGAAAACATGGTCCCACTGCTGAATAGGGCAGGGAAACAGACACATGACATGGAAAAGGCCAAGGTACTCAATGCCACCTTTGCCTCAGTCTTTACCAGTGAAACTGGCCTTCAGGGATCCCAGACCCCTGAGAGCAGAGGGAAAGTCTGGAGCAAGGAAGATTTACCATCAGTGGAGGAGGACCAGGTTAGGGAGCACTTAAACAAACTCAACATTCATAAGGCCATGGGGCCTGATAAGTTGCACCCACAAGTGTTGCGGAAGCTGGCTGATGTCATTGCAAGGTGTTATGCATAGGACTTTTGCATGTGACTAAGAGCCACTCAGAGAGACTGCAAAAATTAACTCATTTGGGAAAATTAGTTCATATGTTGCCTACACATACGGGATCTCTAAGGTTGAGGGTAGCAAGTGTGCAGGCTAAGGTCCAAATTCCCAATGAATGAGATACACACACAGAGATCACAACATTCATAAATTCAGAGTCTTATATGAAAGAAAATAAAATACAGAAACATGGATGTACACATTTTGTTATAGGATTACTTAAAAATGGCTAAATAGCAGCTTTGCAGTGGAGGCCGCGACGCAAGCCATGCAAGGTCTTGCAAGCACATGCAAGGCAAGACAAGGGCACAAGTGGCCAGAAGGAAAAAACAGCACAAGTGTGAGCAGGAGCAGGGCCAGCCAAAAGCATGAGAGCTAGTGCGTGCAAGGCAAGGCGAGGGTCCAAGAGTGAGCACTTGCATGGATAGGCCAAGTCAAAAGATCAAGCACACAAAGCAAGACAAGGTAAAGACGTGAGAGTGAGCACATGTACGTCAAATCCATGGCACAAGAGTGTGCATGTGCAAAGTAAGATGAAGGCACAAGAGCAAGTTCATGCCAACAATGGCAATGGCACAAGAGTGAGTGGGTACAAGGCAATGCAAGGGCATGAGAGTGAATGTACACAAGGAAAGGTGAAGGACCAAGAATGAGTACGCACAAGGAGAGGGCATGCAAGCCAGCACGTGGAAAACAAGTCCAGGGCAAGAGCATGGGCATGTGTAAAGCAAGATGAAGGCACAAGAGCTCAAGCAAAGCATGGAGAGGGTAGGAGAGCAAATGTGAATTAGGCAAGGCCAGAACAGTAGTGTGAGATTGTGCAAGTCAAGGCAAGAGCATGATAGTGACTCTATGCAAGACAAGGCAAGGGCAGAAGAGTGAGCATATGCAAGGAAATCCAGGATATGATAGCATTTATGCAGAAGACAAGACAAGGGCACAAGCATGAGCATGTGCAAAGCAAGGCAAGGGAATGAGAGCAAATGCACGGAAGGCAAGCCGAAATAATGAAAAAGGAAAGGACAAGGAACAAAAGTGAGCAAGCGCAAAGTAAGGGCAGGGCAGGAGACCGAGCTCGTGCACACAAGGCAAGGCCAGGGCACAAGAGTGAGGGAGCACAAAGCAAGGCAAGGGCAAGAGAGCAAGTGTGCAAAAGGGAGAGCGCACACAAGAAGACACTAGAGTGTCTTCATACAAGGTAAGGTGAGGACACAAGAGTGAGCACGCACAAAGCAAGGAAAGAGCATGTGCATGACAAGGTGAGGGCATAAGAGACAGTGAGGAGAAATAACTGGACTCCAGATGATCCAATGTGAATCAACAGAAGCCGTTTATTAAGCACAGATCATCATCTTTTATACCCTGTGTTGTAGCCATACACGCGACTCGCTTATTTCTGATTAGCTAGTTACACTGTCCGCGCACTGTCCATGCAGTTCATTCACACATCAGATTGGTTACAAGAATTCGCATAG
This sequence comes from Larus michahellis, assembly GCF_964199755.1. Classification (NCBI taxonomy): domain Eukaryota; kingdom Metazoa; phylum Chordata; class Aves; order Charadriiformes; family Laridae; genus Larus; species Larus michahellis. The sequence continues at coordinate 19,611,156 of NC_133929.1, read as the reverse complement.
TAAATTGCTTAGTCATTAGCACAACATATTTTCTACCTTCTCGGTTCCCATTTTTCCCATGTACTAATTCCATCTTCTACCACCTGTTTTGCCCTTAATCTAATCTCTCATAGTAGGGAGGCTGGCTCACATGGCCATTTTCTCTCAGATACATTCCTACAAGACAGCGTGTAGAAGGAAAAGCCAGGGCATGAGAATGTGCTCAAGGAAAGCTGAAGGACTGAGAGAGAGCACACACAGAACAGTGCAAGGGTATGAGAGTGAGCACATGCAAAGGCCAGGGCACACAAGAGAGTGTGCAAAAGGCCAGATGAGGGCACAAGAACTCATGCAAAGCAAGGAAGCGCATGAGATCTAGCAAGATTCCAAGACAAGGTGAGAGCATGCGTGCAGGGAGGGAGTGCAAGGCAAAGTAATAACATGAGAGCCAGCAAGAGAGGGCTAGAGAGACAGAATCACAGAATGATAGGAGTTGGAAGGGACCTCTGGAGATCATCTAGTCCAACCCCCCTGCCAGAGCAGGTTCACCTGGAGCAGGTTGCACAGGAATGCATCCAGGCAGGTTTTGAATGTCTCCAGAGACGGAGACTCCACCACAAAAGAAAGGTGAGAGCATGAGAGTGAGTGAGAGGACCAGAGCGCACAACAATGCAAGAGTACAAGAACAAGCAAAAGACAAGGTGAGAGCACGATAGGGAGGGAGGGAGAGCTAGAGGGCAAGGCAAGACAGGAGCGTGAGAGTGAGAGGGTGAGTGGGCAAGGCAAGCACAAGAGAACAAGTTAGAGAGGGCTTGCTCACAAGGCAAGGCAAGAGCATGAGAGTGAGTAAGGAAGGGCTAGATTTCAAGGCAAGACGAGAGCACCAGATGGACCACAAGGAAGGGCGTGCATGCTAGACCAAGCACCAAGTTAAGAGGGGGAATTGAGTTCAGGGCAAGTGCAGTGCATGAGAGGGAGCACAAGGCAAGGCGAGAGCATGAGAGCAAGCAAAGACAGCTAGAATATCAGGCAAGACAAGAGCGTGAGAGGGAACATAAGGAAAGAAGAGCACGAGACCAGGCAAGAAAGGACTTGATTGCAAGTCAAGATGACAGCATGAGAGGGAGTGAAAGTGGGCTAGAGCGCAAGGCAAGGTGAGAGCACTAGAGCGAGAGAGAGGGCTAGAGCACAAGTCACAACGGCAAAAGAGTGAGTGACAGAGGATTAGAGGGCAAAGCAAGGTGAAAACATGGGAGCGAGCAAGATGACTAAATTGCAAGGCAAGTCAAGAGCACGAGAACAAGCACAAGGCAAGGCAAGAGTGTGAGAGTGAGTACAAAGTTTAGAGCATGAGAGTGAGTGAGGGAAAGTGCTAGAGCACAAGGCAAGGAGAGAGCACAACAGGGAGGTGCAAGCCAAGGCAAAAGCACAAGAGCGAGTGAAAGGCAAGGCAAGAGCACTAGAGGGAGCAAATGAGGGAGCAAGTGCAAGGCAAGGCGTGAGTACAAGAATGAGCAGGAGAGGACTAGAGCACAAAACAAGGCAAGAGCACAACAGCAAGGCAAAGTGATAACACGAGAGCGAACAAGAGAGGGCTAAAGACAATGGAAAGGAGAAAGCATGGTTCTTATGCCTTTCAAGCGTTCAGATACAACATGATTTGACCAATCACTACTTAACACACACATACTACTGTTTTGCAAAGCAACTATAATTCTATGGTGTCATCATCCATCTGCTTCTTTCTTGATCAAGATGTCCCTAGAGTCAGTCTTGTTGCAGTTATGTATGATGTCAGATAATGGGAAGGTTTCACAGAGGTGTTAGAGGAGCTAGGATGTTGGCTCTATCTTGCTAGTCCAGGGGTATCCTTTTTTTTTCTTCAGGGTGGGGCTGTCCTCCTCCTCCTTGCAATGAGCTGGGGTCCTTTAGTCATGCTGACTTAAGCATGACTATGCAGTATACAGTGAAAACTATATGTATCTCTCTCTCTTAAGAAAGTTCATACAATTTCATACTATAAAGACTAATTGGTACAAGTTAGGGAATGAGATTTTCCTAACAATCTATATAGTATAGTGTATTAGTATAATAATAGTAGTAGTAGTAGTAATAATAATAATAATAATAAAAATGATTGACTGGTGTCACTGTCAGAATTTTGGGGTTTCTGATCACGGGTTGGTCTACACAACACCAGGCCTGCTGGCAACATATGGGGTACACCTGTCTCAAAGGGGGAAAAGGATCATGGTGCATGAGTTAGCAGGGCTCATTGAAAGCTTTAAACTAGATTTGAAGGAGGAAAGGGATAAAATCAGGCTCCCTAGAGATAAGCCTGGGGGCAGCACACTAATGTTTGAGGGATGCTGTGCTAGCGAGGTCCTTCAGTCTGTTCCAGAATGTGCTGAGTACACTGGAGTACATTTGAAATGTCCCTGTACTAATGTGCTCTCCTGGTTTGAGATAAAGCAAAACCAATTTTCTTTTCAGTAATTTTACTTTTCAGTTAGGTCTCTTCTAACTCACTGAACTCTCTGAAATTAATGGCATATTTTTCAGACAGTGTCCACTTCCAGAGTGCTAAGACCTGATGTTTATAGTTAATACCAAGGAATGGTATGCAGAGAGGCTCCTGCGTATACTTATTGCTATAACGACCAAGGTCAGTTAACTTTGTTATGTGCCCCGTTGGAGGGACGGAAGTGGAAAAGCATAGAGGGTTCACACCTGCGGGGAGGAGCAGACAGGACAGGTGACCCCAAACTGACCTACGGGGTATTCCATCCCATCTGCCTCATGCTCAGTATAAAAGCTGAGGGATCAAAGGGGTCAGGCTCTTTTCTTCAATGGCCAGCGTCCGAGGAGGTCTGTTCATCTGCCTTTGATCCTGATCAGTGTGTTCCTCAATCCAGATCCAGAATCCAGTTCCTGTTCGTCACTGGGTCCAGTCTGGGTCTTTCCTAGTGCCTGCTGGTGATGTGATCGCCATCCTGGGAGCTTGATACGGTTTTGTATATATTGTATATATTTCATTACAAATAAGCAAGGGCTGTAGATGCGTTAGAAACCATGGAAGCACCAGAAAACAGTCACATAGGAATTAGGGCTTCTCCCCCCAAAAAGGTGGCAGGATCAATAGCCCAACTGAAGTGCATCTATACCAATGCACGCAGCATCGGAAACAAACAGGTGGAGTTGGAAGCTATTGTGCAGGTGAAAAACTATGATATAGTTGGAGTCATGGAAACATGGAGGCACAATACGCACAACTGGAAGGCTGCAGTGGATGGCTATAAACTCTTCAGAAGGGATAGGCAAGGAAGGAAAGGCATTTGGGTAGCCCTGTATGTTAGGGAGTGTTTTGACTGTCTAGAGCTTAATGCTGGTGATGAAAAGGGTAAGAATCAGGGGAAAGGCCAACAAGGCAGATATCATGGTAGGAATCTGTTATAGACTGCCCAACAAGGATCAAGAGGCAGACAAAATATTCTGTAAGCAGCTGGGAGAAGTCTCACAATCACTACCACTTGTTCTCGTGGGGGACTTCAACTTACCAGATGTCTGCTGGAAATACAATACAGAAGAGAGGAAACAGTCTAGGAGGTTCCTGGAGTGCGTGGAAGATAGATAACTTCCTGACACAGCTGGTGAGTGAGCCGACTAGGGAAGGAGCCCTGCTGGACCTGTTGTTTGCGACCAGAGAAGGACTTGTGGGGGATGTGATGGATAGAGGCCAACTTGGGTATAGCAATCATGAAATGACAGTTTTTGATCCTTGGAGAAGTAAGGAATGTGGTTAGCAGAACTGCTACCTTGGACTTCTGGAGGGAAGACTTTGGCCTCTTTATAGGGGCCTGCTTGACAGAGTCCCTTGGGAGGCAGTCCTTAAGGGCAAAGGAGTCCAGGAAGGCTGGACATTATTCAAGAAGGAAATCTTAAAGGCACAGGAGCTGGCCGTCCTCATGTGCTGAAAAACGAGCCAGTGTGGAAGAAGACTGGCCTGGCTGAACAGAGAGCTTTGGCTGGAACTCAGGAAGAAAAAGAGAGTTTATGACCTCTGGAAGAAGGGACAGGCCACTCAGGAGGACTACAAGGGTATCATGAGGCTATGCAGGGAGAAAATTAGAAGGGCCAAAGCCCAACTAGAACTTAAAAAATGATTCTATAAATACATTAGCAACAAAAGGAAGAATCTCCATCCTTTATTGGATGTGGGGGGAAACATAGTGACCAAGGGTGAGGAAAAGGCTGAGGTACTTAATGCCTTCTTTGCCTCAGTCTTTAATAGTAAGACCAATTGTTCTACAGGTACCCAGCCCCCTGAGCTAGAAGACAGGGATGGGGAGCAGAATGAAGCCCCCATAATCCAAGGGGAAATGGTTAGCAACCTGCTACAGCACTTAGACACACACAGGTCTATGGGTCCGGATGGGATCCACCTGAGGGTAATGAGGGAGCTGGCGGAAGCGCTCACCAAGCCACTTTCCCTCATTTATCAGCAGTCCTGGCTAACTGGGGAGGTCCCAGTTGACTGGAGGTTAGCACCTTCATCTACAAGAAGGTCTGGAAGGAGGATCCAGGGAACTACAGGCCTGTCAGTCTGACTTCGGAGCCGGGGCAGGGTATGGAGCACCTCATCTTGAGTTGCCATGACGAGGCACGTACAGGATAACCAGGTGATCAGGCCCAGTCAGCATGGGTTTATGAAAGGCAGGTCCTGCTTGACAAACCTGATCTCCTTCTATGACAAGGTGACCCGCTTGGTGGATGAGGGAAAGGCTGTGGATGTTGTTTACCTGGACTTTAGTAAAGCCTTTGACACCGTTTCCCACAGCATCCTCCTGGAGAAAATGGCTGCTCGTGGCTTGGATAGGCATACTCTTCGCTGGGTCAAAAACTGGCTGGATGGCCGGGCCCAGAGAGTGGTGGTGAATGGAATGAAATCCAGTGGGCGGCCAGTCAGAAGTAGTGTTCCCCAGGGCTCAGAATCCAAAGAGGAGAAAGCAAGTAAATCACTTCCTCTTTCTAACACATTTGGCTAATTGTGTTGCTCAGAGCACAGTCTTTCACTTAGCAGCCACTACTTTCTTTTGCCACTCTGGGAACATGTAGACTCCAGCAGTAGTACGATTTACATGATTTTTTTTTTTCTGAACGTGAGCCACCTTAAACAAACAGCTTTCTCGTTAATCACTTTGAAACAACTCGAGTTAGATATCAAGAGGAAGAAAGGAGTACTCTGCCTCCAGCTGGGGGATGCCTTCCTCATGGAGGCAAGCTGTGCAGCTGCATGCCAATCCTCCCTAAATATGCTCTAGTGCCACTTGAAACTACATAGGAAGACTATGAAATGCATGTGTGTTTGTTAGGGGGCTCTGATTTTAGACAGGAAAAACCGGAAACAAAAAAACCCACCACACTACGCTACAGTAACGTGTGGCCTAGGCCAGGTTCCCTGCCATGCTGAGCGGGTCATTGGGCGCCCGCTGGGCCGGGCCGCGCCCTGCCCCCTCACACAGGAGCTGCAGCGGACACCAGGAGCGGTCCCGGCCCCAGCGCCCGTTCGCTGCTGCTGCTGCTGCTGCTGCTGCTGCTGCTGCTGCTGCTGCTGCTGCTGCTGCGGGCGGGCGGGCGGGCGGGCGCGTGTCTGCTGCTCCCGGCAGTATCCGGCGTAGCAAGGAGGCCGCTTTGGCTCCGCCACCCCCTCCAAGCGGCCTTTCCTGCCGCCATGGCCCGGCGGCGCTGTCCCCTCCCGGCTGTTGCTCCTCCTCCTCCCCGCTCTGTCCCAGGGCGCAGGACTGACATCACGTCCAGGGTTTCTATCCGACTAAGGGAGGGGGAGGAGGAGGAGGAGGAGGTTGAGCGGAGTAGCAGCGTGATGGCGGTGGTCGAAAGGACTTAAGAAACGGCGGCGGAGCGACACAGCACCTACTCCCCAGGCTTCTCCCTGCTCGTTTTGGGGGCCTGTTGTTCAAGCCGGTGGAGGCTGCAGGCTAGCCCGCCGCGTGGGGTTATAAGGAGACAGCGGCCCAGGCCCTGAGGCGGCCGCAGGAGCAGCCTCCGGTCCTAGGTTACAGCACAGACCTTTTCGTGGGGTGTAGCACCGTCTCGGACCAGGGCAGCCCTAGGGAGGCCGGGCTGGGCGCACGCACGCAGGTAGGCAGAGGCCCACCGTGGCTTTTTTCCCTTTCCCTGGTCCGGAGTTGTGCGGTGGCTGTCGCTTTCGAAGATGGATGGGGAGGCGACTGGTGTTGAGAAGAAGGGGTTGGATTCCCAGCGCGAGGCTGGGCTCCTAGGCCCGCTCGTTGTTTTCCGAAGAGGGAGGGAGGGAGGGAGCGAGCTGTGAGAGCTGAGGCAGGCAATCGGGGTTGAACCTCTTTCGCTGGCTCCTGCGGGGGGAGCCTGTGACGAACCGGCTGGGAGAAAGGAGTACGGCCTTCGCTCTTCTCTGGCCATGGGGGGGCGCTGGGAGAAGCGAGCACGGAGGACAGCGGCCGCCTCGGCAATACTGCCAGGGAGCCTTGGCCGGGAGCGGCGCCTGTGCGGGTCGCGCCACCAGCAGAGGGCCGTCTCCGGAGACGGGAGGTGAACCCGCGGGAGGTAGGGAGGGAGACCTGGACTGGGCTCTCCTTGGGAGCGGTCAATCACGGGAGGCCGTGAGAGCGTGGTGTGGGTGGTCGGGGAGGATCGTCGCGGAGCAGGGAGCGGGCGACAAGGAGAGTTTCGTGGCCGCTAAAGATGTTTCCTTGGGCCCAGGGAGTGCTGGTCCCGGAGGCGGCAGGGTGTTCGCGCCCTGGGCGCGGGAGGGCAGACAGCGCGGAGCTTGGCTTCGTTGGGTAGCAGCGGCCGATCCGCGAGGAACCACCAAGCTGCTCGGCTCGCCGCCGCGGGGGCCCCAGTCTCGCTTCGCGGCCTCTCTGGGGTTACAGGGCTCTTTCCTATCACTTTTCTTCCGTCATCGCCTTTGTTTGTTGGCTGGAGTGGCCCTGGTGTCTGATATGGTGCCTGAGCGCAGGGTTTTTTCCGTCCCGGAACGAGGCGGCCCCCGCCTCCATCATGAGCTGTAGGTTGGGCTGTATTAGAGGAGAGCACCTCGAGGTAGGCAACCTGCAGGCAAGCCCCTAATCGCTTTCACACCACTAAATCTGTGAGAGGAGCTGCTCTTTAACTGATTATCAGTGAGTTCGTACTTGCACTCCGTTTAAAGTGAGCCTAAACTTTTTCTAGGTGCATCTGACACGGTAGAGATCTGATTGAAGATGTTCATGTATACAAAATAACAATCACTCCATCTGTGGGATCTTGTTAGCTTGATGTAGTTGAGCCAGTTTTTTAAAATGGGACAGTATTTTCCTGCCTCTACCCCCAACTGGATGTAAACATTATGACTGTGTCTGGAAATGCTTCTGATATGTTTGTTTTGTGCATGAAATAATTTTGCTAATTGGATCTTAGAGCATTAATATCCATAATTTATATTTATGTGTTTTGTTAAAAGTTAGATCTGGTTGTTCTTATGACAGTACTATGGCATACCAAAAGCTATTTTTCAGTTAAAAAGAAGATATCAAATGTGATAGATGCTCACTTTCAGTGCTGTTGTGACAGGACAGGTTATTTTCAGTATCTTTCAGTTGTAACCATCAAATATTTCAAAGTATGTCAACATTTTCCTTTACTGCTTTAGGTAATTTGGGAAAAATCTTCAGTACCTGCAGAGAACAGTTGAGTAAACAAGTCACCTGGAAAACAGAGTACCAAGTAGATTCTTGATATCCTCCTGAGTGGACTTCTCTTAAACTTCTTAATATTTACAATGAATGGGCACAGTGATGAAGACATTGTAAGAAACAGTAGTGGAGAGTCAAGGTAAGTACTTTCAGTCCTTGGCTACGTATTCTCCTGTATTTTGTTTATTAGAACTGGTTTACGTTTTAACTTTGTGCCAAAGTTTCCTGGTGAGCAAGTAGACCGTTATTTAGGAGGACCAGCCATGCTTTTTTACAGATGCTTAATCTGCTTGTTAGAATCGGTTAGCTTCATTTAATAACTGTAAAAATCATGTGATCATGTGTACATACAATTTTAATACTATTTAAGCTCTAACAGCACCCATTACTCTTTCCTCAAAAGTTGTCTGAAGTGTCAAAAGCTGAAACAGATTAGATATTGAAATGTTAAAGTAAAACTTGTGCCTATGAAGTGCAGGGCATGCATGCATAATATGTGCTGTATAAACCCTGAACTAGGCTATCTCTAAAGTTGGAACAGTGGACTGTTAATTCTATTGAGGTTTCCTTTTTTTGTTGAGTTGTCAAAGCAGTATAATGGAAAGCGTTAACTTCATGTTTGTTTTCCAAAGTGAAAGTACAGTTTTCCCAGCTGTTTTCTTAATTTTAAAAAAAATTAAAAATCCACCCCTCTAATGTCGATTGCTGGCGTTCTAGGATGTGTAGATGGTTCACTTGGTTGGAAAAGCCTGGTTAGAACTTCCCTGCTGCGAGATGAGGATAACAATGAACTTGTAGGGGTGGAATTAAATTCTTACTCTAGAACACTTCTAAGTTCAACAAGTATCTACTGCACTAAGAAGTTAATATTTCTAAAACTGGGAATATGATGGATACTGCAGATTTAAGAAGACAGCAAACTTACAAATAGAAATAGTTGTGATCATGCTGTCAGTCTACCCGTCTGTCTGTCTGTCTCCTCTTTCTGATCACAGTCTGTTGAACCTGTTAGTTGATTCCATCAGTCAGAGGTCACAAAGAAAACTGAGTTCTGTGGGCTTTATGAAAACAGCCAGATGGACAGAGGGGATAGATCTAAATTATTGCCAAGTGAAGAAATCCAAGAACAACATAATGGCCAGCTGATCATTCAGCATGTGCTGGCCATTAAGCTTGCGTGTAGCATAGTGAGTAATGGGGTGGGAAGAAGGGGGAAGAGAGAAGTGTTTAGGTGATATTAGGTGCAAATCTCTGCTATGAGCAGTAAAACTAAAGAAACTTTAACAACTTTTGTGCATTTTTTTATGTCAAGCTTCCATGTCATACCTAGAAATATTCTAGAAAGTCGGTAAACTTTGAATCTTGTGAATAATTTGTAAGCTTGTTTTGGTTTGGTTTGTTTTTTTGTTAGATTTCTGCTTCCAGTAAAGATGGTACTTGTCTAGTTAGCAAACAAATTTTGGGTTTCTTCTAGTAAGTGGAAAAATATTCCTGATTACTTATATTAAAAAAAAAAAAAAAAAATCAAACAAAAATACCCACAACCAAACCCCAAACAAGCCTTGTCAGTTGAGTAGAGGAATATGAACAAAATAAAAAAGTGTGAACAAAGCTAGTCTTCTGAACTTTTAGAGAGTTATAAATAAGACCTCCAATAAACATTAACTTATCGGGGACAACTCTGATGACTTTGTATTTATGAAGTTTTTTACTACATGAAACGAGCCACCTAGCTAAAGATAATGTAGGAATAATGCTATGTATCAAACTATGACCACTTGTAAATACAGAATCACAGAATGACAGGGGTTGGAAGGGACCTCTGGAGATCATCTAGTCCAACCCCCCTGCCAGAGCAGGGTCACCTAGAGCAGGTTGCACAGGAACACGTCCAGGCGGGTTTTGAATGTCTCCAGAGAAGGAGACTCCACCACCTCTCTGGGCAGCCTGTTCCAGTGCTCTGCCACCCTCAAAGTAAAGAAGTTCCTCCTCATGTTGAGATGGAACTTCCTATGTTCCAGCTTGTGCCTGTTACCTTTTGTCCTGTCCCCGGGCACCACTGAAAAGAGCCTGGCCCCATCCTCCTGACACCCACCCTTTAAGTATTTATAAGTGTTGATAAGATCCCCCCTCAGTCATCTTTTTTCCAGACTGAAGAGTCCCAAGTCCCTCAGCCTTTCTTCATAAGAGAGGTGTTCCAGTCCCCTGATCATCTTGGTAGCCCTTTGCTGTACCCTCTCCAGCAGTTCCCTGTCCTTCTTGAACCGGGGAGCCCAGAACTGGACACAGTACTCCAGGTGCAGCCTCACCAGGGCAGAGTAGAGGGGGAGGATGACCTCCCTCGACCTGCTGGCCACACTCTTCTTGATGCACCCCAGGATGCCATTGGCCTTCTTGGCCACAAGGGCACATTGCTGGCTCATGGTCATCCTGTTGTCCACCAGGACTCCCAGGTCTCTTTCCACGGAGCTGCTCTCCAGCAGGTCAGCCCCCAACCTGTACTGGTGCCTGGGGTTATTCCTCCCCAGGTGCAGCACCCTACACTTGCCCTTGTTGAATTTCATAAGGTTTCTCTCTGCCCAACTCTCCAGCCTGTCCAGGTCTCTCTGTATGGCGGCACAGCCTTCTGGTGTGTCAGCCACCCCTCCCAGCTTGGTGTCATCAGCAAACTTGCTGAGGGTGCACTCTGCCCCCTCATCCAGGTCATTGATGAATATATTGAAGAGGACTGGACCCAGTACTGACCCCTGGGGAACACCACTTGTCACAGACCTCCAACTAGACTCTGTGCCCCTAATCACGACCCTCTGAGCTCTGTCTTTCAACCAGTTTTGAATCCACCAGTATATCCAAGTTATTCAAAAGCTGTAACAATTACCATAAGACTAAATCAACTAAATATCAAAAAAGCATCCAGACAACTTTATTATAAGTAAATATCAGGAAGATGCAAATTACTTAAAACAGTTGCCTGTGAAGTGAGACTCTGTTCTGCATCTTAAATGTGCTGCTGAGCACATTTTAAAGCTTTAAAAAAGTTTTAAAATGTTAAACTTTTTTTCCCCTCGGCTTGTATCAGTCATTAACCCTGTAGCCTAATTCACAGACAGATCTCAGAAAACCTATTTGTATGCCTGCCATTTGCTATCAGGAAACTGTAAATGAAGGGTGAATGCTTCCAATATTAAAGAATTGAGCCCTTTTTCTGTCCAGCTGAATTTCATTATTAAAATAATTATTGTGAAAGGTGTTTGATGCTTATGGGGTACCTTAGTATGACTTGCCTCAGTTGTTGTTGTGGTTTTTGTTTGTTGGTGTTGTGTCTTCTCCCCCCTTCTTCAAGTTTTCCCAAACTCTAAATGATTTTCACTAGGAGGAAAATTCCTTAAGCTAGCTGTAACTGCAGACAGATATCTAACTGTAATCAGAGTAGTGAAGCTGCATTTAGTCTTCAAAATATGGTCTGGAAATATGAATTCTGCAGAATGGAAATAAAATCAGTAATAGCTACTATTGATGGCAAATTATCATTGCTGGGCTTTTAGAGTGATCCTGTTCCATTCAAAATGCTAGGAAGAGAAGCAAAACAAGTTGAGAAAGAAATTGAGAATTGCTGCTGGGAAGAAACTGCAGAGAGAGTCAGACTTTCAGAAGTAGGTAGAAAAGGAGAGATGAAGGTAGATACAGTGACAATTCTAGGCAGCAGCATTGGTGATACAGTTGGTAGTAACGACAATGAATCTTTGAAAAGTATGTCACTTTAAAAATATGACACTTTACAAATGTAGCAAGGCCGTTTTTTCCCTCTTTGATGTCTGTGTAAGCTTCCATGGTTGTTGCTCTGGTGTGACAGTCCTGACTTCAATTAAATATAGCCAGATCTAGGGGAGCCACGATCATTACTTTGGAAAGTAAAGAAAAGCAATAGATCAGGGCTGGCTTTACAGAAATACACAACCTCATGGATACTGCTTTATATTGTTTTAAAGAAACTCTTACTGTGAATTGCAGTAGTTGTGGAAAGCCTGTAGTATTCTCAGCAATAGGAGGGCTATAGAAGGGGCTAACTGGAAACCTTAGATTGTATACACTGGCTAGCACTGTGGTAAGGAATTGTAGCAGTCTTCTATTCCCTGTGACTGGCTGTGAAGAAGCATTTCTGAAGCATGTGGGGAAAAAACAGCCAATTTGTCATGCTCCTGTGTTCCTTTCCACTGTTGAGTCTCTTCATCTGGCTGGGAGATGACCAGAAATCTTTCCATTGATGCAGGTGCCAAGCCTGAGGTTCTGTTTGGCCACAAGTAGAAGCGAATCTCTTGTATTTTCATGGTTTAATAACTTGTTGTTGCACTGTTTGGACTTTCCTTGTCCATGTTAGCAACCTCTGAAGCTATAAATTTGTGCTAGTGCCAAGCACGGTGAAGGTTGTAGACTGACATAAACATTATCATGTAATCTTACTGTTTGATGTTAGAATTTCTGTGTAATAATTACAGTGGAGTCTACTCTCCAGTTTTTATTTACTTGAAATCACTGCTCTGGAATGTTTTCAGTAGTTCTAGGTGAAATATCACAGATAAACGTTATCTGGATAGCAAGCAAGTATAAGCACAAAAACTTTATAGCAACGCTCTGAGAAACTGACTCTTAAATTTAAGAAAAGCATTTTTGTGTAGTGTTCTTGAAAGCATTCTGTTGCAAACTTGAATAGAAGTAAATACATGTTAGTTAGCTAGCATTAAGGAAGCTTAATGAACAAGGAAGGGCAGTTATAGCTGAAATGCAACACAAGCTCCAGGTAGAACAGGGAATGCAGAAGTGAAACATTGGTGCCAATTGAATAGCAGTCTGTTTTCCCATCTCTTTGCTCTTCCTATGTTTCCTGTAGAACAAGACATGGAGCATTTGAGCAGACCTTATTTCTCTGTAGGTAAAAAAGGGTGTGCTCAGTAAAGCTTATCTGGAAAGTAGCTGGCTGGGTTGCTTTGTACTTCCTTTTTCCAGTAAGCAGAAAGCGTCTTCTTGCACCAAGGTCCCTTACCACTGTTTATGTTCTTGAAAGCTGATGTTAATACAAGACTGTAATTTCTGTGGATTTAATTTACTTTGTTGATTTAATAGTCCAGGGACCACAAAAGATAGTTAAGTAAAGCCAGCTCTTCAGCAAGCTTGAATTTACTGTATAAACTCATACCTTCCACAGAAGATTAAAAAGATAAATTGAAAGCCGCTATTCTAAGTTCCTGCTTTCAAGAAACCCAAGTGGGAGTTAAAACAAAGATTCCCCAAGCATAATTACAGAAGTATTCTGATCTGTTGGTTTCTTTTTGGTAGAAATAGGTAATACAAATTAGGAAAAAATAAAAGGAAAAAGTATCTATGTATAGAGAGAGTTGTATTGGGTTTATGTGGCAAGGTTTTGGTAGTGAGGAGACTGCAGGGGCAGCCTCTGTCAGAAGAGACCAGCTGGACAAAGCCAGTTCCAGCTGGCTCCAAAATGGACCTGCCACTGGCCAAACATGAGACAATCAGTGAAGCTGGTGGCATCTCTGTGATAACATTTAAGAAAGGGTAAAATGCTGTGCAGCAGAGTGTGTATGGAGGGGGGGGGGGAATGTGAGAGAAACAGCTCTGAAGACACCAAGGTCAGTGAAGGAGGAGGTGCTCCAGGTGTCGAAGTAGAGATTCCCCTGCAGCCTGTGGAGAAGACCACTCCAGAGCAGATATTCACCCTGCAGCCTGTGGAGGACCCCATGCCAGAGCAGGTGGATGTGCCCTGAAGGAAGTTGCAGCCTATGGAGAGCACATGCTAGAGCAGGCTCCTGGCAGGAACCGTGGCCCATGGAGAGGAGCCCACAGAGAAGCAGGTTTTCTGTCGGGAACTGCAGCTCCTGGGGAACCTATGCTGCAGCAGTCCATTCCTGAAGGACTGCACCCCGTGGAAAGGACCCATGCTGGAGCAGTTTTTGAAGGACTGTCCTGTGGAAGGGACCCCATGTTGGAGCAGGGGAAAAGTGTGAGGAGGAAGGAACAGCAGATGAGCTGTTATGAACTGATTGCAACCCCCCATTCCACATTCTCTCCCCCCCCATGGGGGGAGGAGGTAGATAGTTGGGAATGAAGGAGTTAAAGTGAGCCTGGGAAGAAGGGGGTTAGAGGAAGGAAGGTGTTTTAGTTTTGTCTTTGTGTCTTACCATCTGTCGTGGTTTTGGCCAAATTGGCCAATGGCCAGCAACAGATGCTCTCCCCCCGCCTCTCGCAAAAGGAGAGGAGGAGGGGATTTAGGAGTTTAGAAGGAACTAAACTACTCCAATGAAATATTAATAATAAGATAAAAAGGAAATAATGAAATAGATACAGTATATACAAAACTGTATTAAGCTCCCAGGATGACATCACTGGCAGGCACTGGGGAAGTCCCAGACTGGAGTCAGCAACAAGTGGGAACTGGGTTCCACAGATGGAGTCAGGAACACATGGATCGGGATCAAAGGCAGATGAACAGACAGGTTCCTCCTCAGACATCAGCCATTGAAGAAAGAGAGACTGACCTTTTGATCCCTCAGCTTTTATACTGAGCATGGGGCAGATGGGATGGAATACCCCTGTTGGTCAATTTTGGGTCACCTGGCCTGTCCGCTCCTCCCTGCAGGTGTGACCCCTCTATGCCTTTCCGTTTCTGACCCTCCAATGGGGCAAATAATGAAATTAGCTGACCTTGGTTGTTATAGCAATAAGTATAATCAAGACCCTCTCTGCATACCATTCCTTGGCACAAACTGTAAATATTGGTCTTATCACTCTGAGAATGAACCATTTTCTGCACAATATGCTGTTAATTTCAGAGAGTTAGAAGAGGCCTAGCTAAGAAGTAAAATTACTGAACAGAAAGTTGGTTCTGTTTTACCTCAAACCAGAACACCATCCTACTTTATTTTTAATTTTCAATAAATTAATTTGAGTTGTCAGCCTAAGTCAGGAAAAGGGAATAGAGTTTGTGTTTCAGAATAGATGAGGATGGGAAATAACACTTCTTGGTAGCCTGAACTTAATATTCTTTGTTCCCTTTGCTTTAGTGGTGATGAATAAGTTGAATCTCTTTTACACATCTAAATCAGATTGAGTAGTTCAGTTTTCTTTAATAAAAAAAAAAAATCCCACTTGCATTGTATTTGCCTAAATAAACTTACCTATGAACGTAAAGAATTTGTCCTTTAGTGTCTGTTACTTCTATTCATTCTGGAAAGGGCTCTTCATATTCAAGTGCATGACCTTTCCTGGACTTCTGATTTATTAAAATAACAGTGAACTGTCATCTCAGATGCTTTTCAAAGACCTCGCAGAAATTAATCTTTTCTGGTTTTAATGGGTTAAACTTTTATTTTGCTCAAATTGATATTCTGCTTCCTGTTGTTCTTAAATTAGAGGATTGTTAAGGCAGTCTAATGTAATGAATGCCCTCTAAATCAGCAGTGATAAACCATCCTCTCTTGGGTCCTTTATCAACCTAGACCTTATACAGGAGTCTAAATGCTCTAACAGTGGTTTTGCAGCATGGCTTGTGTAGCTTTCTGTCTTGAAGTTTCTCTTCCTAGTGCCTTGTATAAATTAGCTGACTGTTCCTAGTTGTGTGTTCTGATCAGGGGGACCTTGTTTTAGCTTCACTAGCTTACCTCTTAAACCTAAGACTACTGAAAAGAACTAGTGACTCTGTGACAGAACACTTGCTTGCAAACAGGGCGTGGCACAGCAGTTTGCATGGAAGGGCATGGAAAGCTCAAGAGGGGAGTTAAGCTGGGGAGAGGGAGCTCAGCCATGCTATCTACCTGGCAGAAAGCTGTGTCCTCTGTTTGCCAGAGCAGATGTAGCCACACAGATAGACCTCCCATGGAAGCATGCAGCCACCCAGGTCTCTGGCTGCAGGGAGTGCCACAACCTCTCACAGCTAATGGATGGTAGAAGGGATGACCATTGTGTGAGGTGCAATCAGGTGGATGATCTACTCAGCCTGGTGGCAGAGCTAAAAGAGGAAGTAGAAAGACTGTGGATCATCAGGGAGTGTGACAAAGAAATAGATTGGTGGAATCAGGCTCTGACCTCCCTGAGAGAGAAACCAGAACAGACACAAAAAAAACCCCCCAAGTTAAAGGAGATCTGGTACCCTCCCCCTGCCAGACTGAAGGCAGTGGCCAAAAGGAGAGCTGTGAATGGAGGCAAGTTTGTGCTAGGGGCAGCAAGCGAACCCCCTCCTTGCCCACCTCCCCTAACCAGCTGCCTCTGTATAATAGGTACAAGGCTCTCAAGGAGGTAGGCCAGCCCATGGATGATATGGAAGACGGTCTGACTACACCAGAAGAGTTGCCAGGACTGGAAAGGCCTACCCCCTGTTTGACGACCACCTCCACAAGGAAGAAGAGGCGGGTTGTAGTTGCGGGTGACTCCTTTCTGAGGGGAACAGAGGGTCCAATATGCTAGTCAGACCCTCTTCATAGGGAAGTATGCTGCCTCCCTGGTGCCTGGGCCAGGGACATCACTAGGAAACTTCCCAGCCTGGTTCGGCCCTTGGACTATTACCCACTGCTGCTCTTCCATGGGGGTGGCAACAGGTAGCCCAAAACCAACCAAAAGAGACTTCAGGGCCTTGGGAAGGTTAATAAGGTTAACCTAGGGTGCAGGTTATCTTTTCTTCTCTTCTCCCAGTTACAGGCAGAGACTCTGAAAGAAGCAGACGTGCTCAGTCTGTCCATACATGGCTCTGTGGCTGGTGTCACCACCATAATTTTATTTGTTTTTGACAATGGTCAAGATTAAAGGGAACATAGGGGCAGGTGACATTACAGTGGGGGTCTGCTACAGGTCACCTGACCAGGAAGACGGAGCAGATATATAGACAGATAGGAGCAGCATCACATTCACAGACCCTGGCCCTCATGGGGGACTTCAACTACCCTGATATCTGTTGGAAGGACAACACAGCGGGGCACAAGAAATCCAGGAAGTTCTTGGAATGTGTCGATGACAACTTCCTTCTCCAAATGGTTGAGGAGAGGAGCCATGCTGGACCTTGTCTCATGGTCAACTTGTTGTTTACCAGGACTCCCAGGTCCCTCTCTGCAGGACCCTACGCTTGCCCTTGTTGAACTTCATTACGTTCCTCTCTGCCCAGCTCTCCAGCCTGTCCAGGTCTCGCTGAATGGCAGCACAGCATTCTGGTGTGTCAGCCACCCCTCCCAGCTTTGTATCATCAGCAAACTTGCTGAGGGTACACTCTGCCCCCTCATCCAGGTCGCTGATGAATATGTTGAACAAGACTGGACCCAGTACTGACCCCTGGGGAATACCGCTAGTTACAGGCCTCCAACTAGACTCTGCGCCGCTGATCACGAACCTCTGAGCTCTGCCATTCAGCCAGTTTTCGGTCCATCTCACTGTCCACTCATTTAACCCACACTTCCTAAGCTTACCTATGAGGATGTTATGAGAGACAGTGTCAAAAGCCTTGCTGAAGTCAAGGTAGACCACATCCACTGCCCTCCCCTCATCTGTCCATCCAGTCATGCCATCATAGAAGGCTATCAGATTGGTCAAGTATGATTTCCCCTTGGTGAATCCACAGGGGGAATCCATGGGTGAATCCATTGGGAAAGAACTTAGGTTCTTAGCTTCTTTTAATAAAAGGATGAAAGGAAATAGTCTTGCTATCATGAAACTGTGTTGTGTTTTGGTGTGTGTGTGTGTTTTCTCTTTCCCCTAATAGAACAGCTATCTTAAAAGTCAAATTTTGGTATAGTCTGAAATGCTGTCACTTGTAGCTTGCAACGATTATTTCTAGAAAATATACATGTTGTCTTAAACTGTATCTCCTTTCCCTTTCAACCTCAAGAAAGATTAAACCACTTCTGGCATCTGCTGATAGAAGTTGTTGGAGTGAGAGATTGCTTGTCTTTCAAGTTCTCAAAAGAATGTGAACTTTTCCAAGCTGATTATGATTGGTTTTGCCCTATAATAGCTGTTACAGTATTCATTTTAGCAGGTCAAGACAATGTCATCTGAGCTCCTAGAAATGTGTATGAAACTTCTATATCTTGTATGTCCTTTCCTACGAGCTTCAAAAAAAGTCAAACAATTAGATTTTTAAAACTGTGGCAAACAAGTTCTCTGAACTTACATTGATGCTGGTAGATGTTGCAGTGTAATGAGTTCTGCAGTGTTTTTTTAGAAAGTTAAATAGATCTGTTATCTTTGTTGTTGCTGGTTTCTTACAAGTATTACTTCAAAAACAAGCAAGGCATTGCTTTATCTTGGAAGTTGATCATGCAAATTGGTAATCTGGCTGATGCTGATGTGTTTCTTATACTACCTACATATTCTAATATGTAGGTAGTTACCTTTTAAAGATAATTGAGAAATAAATCTTAGGCTGAAAATTTCCATTCAACTTCTGTTTGAATAGGTAAGTAGTCCTGTTAGGCAAGAGACGTTTTTTTTTTGTGGCATTGATACAAAGATGCTTTCTTTCAACTGCTGCAAACTCCAAATAGCTTGGTTAAGGAATGAGTTCATAGAATCATAGAATACCAGGTTGGAAGGGACCTCAGGGATCATCTGGTCCAACCTTTCTTGGCAAAAGCACGGTCTAGACAAGGCGGCCCAGCACCCTGTCCAGCTGAATCTTAAAAGTGTCCAATGTTGGGGAATCCACCACTTCCCCAGGGAGATTATTCCAATGGCTGATTGTTTTCATTGTGAAAAATTTTCCTCTTGTGTCCAATCGGAATCCCCTCAGGAGTAACTTATACCCATTACCCCATATCTTTTCCATGTGACTCCTTGTAAAAAGGAAGTCTCCATCTTCTTTGTAGCCGCCCTTTAAATACTGGAACATGGTGATAAGGTCGCCCCTAAGCCTTCTTTTCTCAAGGCTGAACAAACCCCGTTCTCTCAGCCTTTCCTCATATGGCAGGCTTCCCAGTCCTTTGGTCCTCTTTGTGGCCCTTCTCTGGACTGTCTCCAGCCTGTCTGCATCTTTTTTGCATAGCAGGGACCAAAAGTGAACACAGTATTCCAGGTGTGGCCTGACAAGCGCTGAGTAGAGTGGGATAATGACTTCTTTGTCTCTGCTGGTGATGCCCTTGTTGATGCAACCCAGCATCCTGTTGGCTTGCTTTGCCGCAGCAGCACGCTGTTCACTCATATTGAGCTTGTCGTCCACCAGGACCCCCAGGTCCCTTTCCACAGAGCTGCTCCCCAGCTGGGTAGATCCCAGCCTGTGCTGTACTCCTGGATTATGTTTTCCCAGGTGCAAGACCTTACACTTGTCCTTGTTGAACTTCATAAGGTTCTTGTTAGCCCACTCTTCCAGCCTGTCCAGGTCTTCCTGCAGGGTGGCTCTCCCTTCCAAAGTGTCCACTTCCCCACTCAGTTTGGTATCATCAGCAAACTTCATAGAATCATAGAGTTATAGAATGGTTTGGGTTGGAAGGGACCTTAAAGATCATCTAGTTCCAACCCCCCTGCCATGGGCAGGGACGCCTTCCACTTATCAGGGTACACTTGATCCCATCATCCAGATCACTTATGAAGATATTAAACAGCATTGGGCCCAGTATTAGTCCCTGGGGGATCCCACTTGTGACAGGTTGCCAGTTTGAAAAGGAGCTATTTACCACCACCCTCTGGGTGCGGCCTGTCATCCAGTTTCCCACCCACCACACAGACCACTTGTCTAGACTGTAACGCATGAGTTTCTCTAGGAGGAGGCTGTGGGGAACCATATCGAAAGCCTTGGAGAAATCCAGGTAGACAATGTCCACTGCCCACCCCACATCAACCGAGCAGGTTACTTTGTTGTAGAAGGCGATCAGGTTTGTCAAGCACAATTCGCCCATGGTAAATCCATGCTGTCTTTTCCCAATCACATGCTTCGTTTGACTTGTGATAGCCCCCAGGAGGATTCATTCCATAATCTTCCCAGGGACTGAAGTAAGACTGATAATTTCCTGGATCCTCCTTTAAGCTCTTCTTGTAGGTGCGGGTGACGTTAGCCTTCTTACAGTCTTCTGGGATGTCCCCCAATCTCCACAGCTTCTCAAAGATTACGGAGAGTGGCCTTGCAATGACGTCAGCCAGCTCTCTTAACACCCTTGGGTGGATAGCATCAGGGCCCATCAATTTTTAGGGGTCAAGTTCCTGTAATAGTTCACATACCAGCTCTTCCTTCACTGGCGATAGGTCTGTGTTTGCATCAGCCTAGATTTTTGTTCCCAAGGCCTGGGGCCCAACAGTGCTGGTAAAGACCGAGGTGAAGAAAGTGTTGAGAACCTCTGCTTTTTCAGCGTTGTTGGTGACTAATTCACATCTCCTGTTTAACAGCGGGCTGATATTTTCCTTCTGTTTCTGCTTGTTGTTTACGTACCTGAAGAACCTTTTCTTGTAGTTTTTGACATCTCTGGCCAGTTTCAATTCGAGCTGAGCTTTTGCTTTTCTAACTGCATCTCTGCATGCCCTGGCAATGCCCTTGTAGTTCTCAATGGGTGTTCGTTCGCTTTTCCATCTCTGGTACGGTTCTCTCTTGGTTTTGAGCAGACTCGGAAGCTCACAGTTAAGGGGGTCTCTTGCTCCGCCTATTTCCCTTACCTTTAAAGGGGATGAACTGGTTTTGTGCTTCCAGGAGAGCGTTCTTGAAAAACTCCCAGCACTTGCTAGCTCCTTTATCCTACATAGAAGCTTCCCACAAAATCCCTCCCAATTGAGCTCTGAGCAAGCTGAAGTTGGCTCTTCTAAAATCTAAAACTTTTGTCTTAGTAGTAACCTTCAGTGCGCTCATCAGGATCCCAAACTCCACAATATTGTGATCACTGCAGACAAGGCTATTACTAACTGAGATATTACAAAGCAGGTTTTCTTGGTTTGTGAGTAGCAAGTCCAGCAGTGCCCCATTCCTGGTTGGCACATCTAACATTTGTATGAGGAAGCAGTCCTCTACGCATTCCAGGAACTTGATGGATGACATGTGAGCTGCTGTATTGTTCTTCCAACAAATGCCTGGGTAGTTGAAGTCACCCATAAGAACCAGGTTCTGTTGACCCAAAGCTTGCTTAAGTGACTTGCATAATGCTTCATTGGCCTTTGCATCTTGGTTTGGAGGTCAGTAGCAAATGCCTACTGTAAGATCCCCCTTGGAGATGACCCCTCTGATCTTGACCCAGAGGCATTCGATAGGGCTTCCACAATAACTGTAGTTGACTTCTATACATTCAAGGTTCTCCTTACCATAGAGCGCGACTCCTCCTCCTCTTCTTCCCTGCCTGTCTTTACGAAACAGCCTATAGCCATCCATCGCAATCCTCCAGTCATGTGAGTTGTCCCACCATGTTTCACTTATTCCTATGATATCATAACTTTCTGACTGGGTGTGGAGCTCTAGTTCCTCCTGTTTGCTCCCCAGGCTGCATGCATTGGTATACATACACTTGAAATGGTTGGTCTTCTGGTTCACATCTTGGGAGGCAGCTAAGGGACATTTGTTGCTGCTCTGGTTGGCCTTGCTTATTCCCCAGTTGGTTGCAGTGGCGTGGGTGTTGCCACTTTGGACCACTGTGCTCCCGGAAGGTAGCATACCTCAAGTGACTTCCTGTCAGGCCGGCAGATGGGCTCCTCAGTGCCCCTTAACAGAGTCGCACACTACGAGCACTCGTCATTTCTTTTTGCGGTATCCAGTGTGTGCTGCTGGTACAGTTTCTCCTTGCAGACCTTGCTCATGGATGTCTACAGCTGTTAAAGCTTCATATCTGTTTTTGGTTGTAATGCTGGAGGGTGGGGACTGAGGCAGAGTTCTGCTTTTGTGGGTCACAAGGTGCCTCATTCTCTGTGGTGTCTGCCACAGGAGCGTGGTTCTGAAACCACTTATCTATCTCCATCTCGGCCCCTCTAATACTGCACAGCCTTTTAACTGTTTCCTGCAACTTGGACACCTGACACAACAGATCATCAACCAGTGCACAGCTTTTGCAGGTACTTTCCTTTTCTCCAGGAGAAGGGTCTGGGCACTAGTTGCAATATACTGTCTGTACTTCCTTACCAGTTCCGTCTGGGTGGAAGCATCAGACATCTCAGGGGCTTTCTCTGTAGAAACACTGGTTTTAACTCTGAGGCGAGTGCTCACCATCCTGGCAGAGACCTTGAGCACTGGGCTGCGGGCCTACAAGCAGGATGCACGGCCCTTCTCACATGCCTTGCTGTGCAAACTGCATCACCCTCTCGATCCCTGTTTGCCCACCCTGTTCGCAGTTTTCCATTTTACTTTCGTGTGTGTGTGTGTATGTATATGTGTGAATATAAATATATATATTTTTCCCCTAGGTTTAAGAAAAAAATTATTTGTATGAGAGAGTAGAGGCAGTAAGTTTGATAGAGGGAGTGGCTAAACTGAGTTCC
This sequence comes from Larus michahellis, assembly GCF_964199755.1. Classification (NCBI taxonomy): domain Eukaryota; kingdom Metazoa; phylum Chordata; class Aves; order Charadriiformes; family Laridae; genus Larus; species Larus michahellis. The sequence goes on along the minus strand of NC_133929.1, from coordinate 19,589,008 downwards.
ATGTTCTTAAGCCTTTTTATGACACCTATGTTTGTGTGATGTTGTATTTGAAAGATGCTAGTATTATGTTGTTATTTAAAAAAAGTCAGTTGAATATCATAGTTTGAAATACTGTCATATCAGTTTTACACTTTGTGAAAGAAGGAATATTTAAAAAAATAATAATTTTAAGGTTTGTCCGGAGTACAGGAAAAACAAGGACAGAGTCTGCACCTGGAAATATGTGACAGCTAGTGATTTGCCTTGGCATAAACTTGTTCTCTTCTGGCTCTTAGACTACAGTGATCTCAGTGGTAGAAATAAAAAAAAATATAAATTTTCTCTCTGATGTTTGGAAAAGTTGTGTTTTGTGTGTGTTTTTGGGGGAGGGGGGCTGGTGGTGTGGGTTTTTTTTAATGCTGAAAATTGAGCATTTATCCTGTAGCATTTACTGTATAGTGTGTGTTTTGTCTAGGGTTCCTCATCACTGTTACTGTTGGTTTAAATCCATTATATTTCTCAGAGGAAAGTCCTTTGATATACAGACTGTTGCAACTACTTGAGTTTTAAAAGTATTATGTCATGCAATGCTGCTTGTACGGTCTTAGCAATCTATAGTGTATCTTCATTGCAGAATGTACTCATATGTTGCCTTGCTTCCTACCTTCTTGCAGATACAAACTTTTGAGTTTTGGGTTATAATACTGACCTTGTAGGGGTTGTGTCTCCAAGTCAAAGTTCTACTGAAGCTTAGGGTAGAAATGTACCTCCCCCTCAGTGAGAACACATGATAAATTAAATGTGTGCTGGTAGTCCTCAGAGCCTTCCACAGCTGGTCATCCTGTCGCCAGTGAATAGGCAAGTTCTCCACACTTCGGTAAAAATGAAGTCACAGCTATTCAACTTGTCTGTTTTTTGTGTGTGCTGTAGTTACATCAAGACCTCTGTGAATATGTGGTACATATAAGAGGGTATACAGACAGAAACTCTAGTGTAGTTTCACACATCTGCATTAATTTGGATGACTAGAGTTGAAGTAAACTCTGCCCAGTATGCACTAGTCCTCTGTGCTTGAACTCCCATAGGTACTTTTTACCAGTGAATTTGAAACTTTTTAAAGCATGTATGAGCACTGCCATAGCATCTCAAGATTTGATAAATGTTTTAGCAAGGCGTTGCTTTCAAAAAAACTTGTTGATGCTCAGTTTGCTTTTTCCCATTTTCTTCTTGTGCTGATTTAACACTGTGGGATAAAACAGCTTAGTAAGACCTTGTGGATGTTAGGGTCTTTGAACTTTATATTTCTGTCTTTTCTTTATTCTAAGTACAAATTAGCTGTTAGTCTACAGTAGTGATCCTTCATTCTTCCTCATAGAGGGTTTCACTAGGGTAGCCCTGAAACAATTATGGTGAACTTTATTATTTGATTTTTTTTTCATTGTTTCTTGTATTTTCCTTTCTTCATCTCCCCATCCCTCTTGCTTCTAGCTACAGATTTGTATTATAATCTTGTGTTTATTAATAAGTTAGTTGAATTTTTTTTTTAAATTTTTACTCTTTTTCAGGTGTTACTATTAGTTGATATGCAGTGTGGTCATATTACCCTCCTCATGTCCAAATTGGGTCAATTTAATCATAGAATGGGTTGGGTTGGGTTGGAAGGGACTTTAAAGGTCATCTAGTTCCAACCCCCCTGCCACGGTCAGGGACACCAACCACTAGACCAGGCTGCTCAAAGCCTCATCCAGCCTGGTCTTGAACACTTCCAGGGATGGGGCATCCACAACTTCCCTGGGCAACCTGTTCCAGTGCCTCACCACCCTCACAGTAAAGAATTTCTTCCTGATATCCAATCTAAACCTCCCCTCTTTCAGTTTAAAACTGTTACCTCTCATCCTATCGCTCCACTCCCTGATAAAGAGTCCCTCCCCATCTTAATGTGAGAAGCAGGGATGATGAGATAAGTTTTAGTTTGCTGATCCTGCTAAGCCCAGTGGGGAATCCATTCCCAGGCAGCCATTGTTAAGAGGCAGTGTTGCCAAGATAAGGAATCTATGTATTTTGTCTGAACACTGAATATTGTATTATCCACATCTGTTGATGGATTGGTATTGCTTAATGGAGAGCATAGAAGATAGCTAGTTGATCTCTTAATAAAGAAAATGATTTGGAATTAGTCGAGTTCTTTACATCTAGTTCCTGAGCAAATACTTGCAATATCTATTAGACTTTTTCTTTCTATCTCACAATCCTTTTGTTTTTCAGTTTGCGACTTTCTATGTTGAAAAACGTTAAACTTTTTAAATTTCCCATCAACCGTGAATCTTACTGACAGAATTTTTGCTTATTTGACTAAACGTAGGATTTGGCATTTTTGGTGGCATTTTGTCACAGGGGCTTGTCTGGCAGGTATTTTTTTGTGTCTCAAGGTTTCTCCTTGCTGAATTTTCTTCTCTTCATGTACCATCTTCCACAGTCTTCGTGACGTTTACCTATGTCATTGTGCTATGCTGAGAAATGCTATAACGCTCTAATTTACCCAACACTAAAGATAAGGTAACAGTTATGTACAATAATACTATTGTATTTAAAATATCTTTTGGTGAATCATGGTGGATGTTGCCCTTAATTTCTGGTAAATAGTTTAAACTTCAGTCATATTCTACAGTGGGTGACTTGCTTTTATTTTTCAAGTCAGGCTAATATGTTAGTGTTATAGCATCATGCCTGAAGTAGGCCCTTGATGACAGGAACTGGAAGTTTGGAAGCATCCTTTTTGTTCCCCAGTTTTCTCCTCAGCAAGTGTAAGTAAACCCAGCAGTCATATTTCTTCATATCCCCCACTTCAAAATAAGGAAGCTTTTTCATAGTTTGTTTCTTTCTTTCAAAGTCAACAGATGCAGATGGTTGGTTGAGGTGCTGTCTACAGGAATCAGTTTGTGAATAGCTTCATTCATTTATTTTTTTTTCCCTTACTAGTACAATTAAATTTGTGTTAGCAACAGGGAGAGTAGTGGTTCTGTTTTGTGGCTTTAAATGTTGTCAGTTAAGTGTGTTCTAGCACAGAAGATGATCAACCTACTACCATCACCACCCCCCACATGCACACCCTTGCTGGCTGACAGACAGATGAATTGTGCTGGCAGTGATAGGCTTAGACTTTGATATCAGCTTTGGGGTTTTTACTGTTTGGGATTTTAGTATTATCTTTGCTGGGGGTTTGTTTCTTTTTAAATGCTTACAACTCAAGTGTACATAATTTAAAATTATTTTGCTTGTGTGGTGTTGTAATTCCAATGTTTTCCCTCATAATATCTCTAAAGTATGGTAGTATTTAACCTAATGAGGAATTTGATTAAAGTTTTAACTCGGTTCCTTTGTAAAATTGTTTTAGAAACCCAAATGTTTCTATGTTTTTTAATAGTCATGAAATAAATGTTTAACTTAAAATATTTAAACAGAATAATATTTAAAGTCTAGTGTGAAATGAATGTACAGGTGGAATAATCCAGTGTCTCAAGAATATGCTAAGGTCACTGATTATATGACTTGACACAAGTCATATAATCAGTGACAAATTCAGAGTTTGTCTGTGTGGGGAATTTTACTGTTGTTATTTTAACAGTATAAGATGGTCTGCGTGGATTTATATTATGTGTGACAACACACTTCTGGTTTTCCAGTTACTTTTATAAACACTTTATTTAATCAAGTGTTTGTTAGTATTTTGTATATAGTTGGTCCAAATCACAACATGAAGTATAGTTTGCAAGTACTTCCTTAAAGATAATTTTTCCCCTATTGTGTTTATGAAAAAAGTAAAACTAGGGAAACAAAACATTTGCTTTGAAGAAATGCATGCTCAAAAAAAAATGGGGGGGACGATACACACTGCCGATCTAAAAAGACTTAAAACAATTGTGTGTGTGTATACACAAAAATACGTGGGGTTTGATAGAGCTAAGTAAGGGTTTGGGTGTGTGAGAAATACCCTTGTTTGACTCCTCTACATTAATGATTAATATTCTCCTTTCTCTTTCTCTTTCTTTCTCCTTTTAATGTTTAGTGAAAAGTATCTGATTAAACTCTGAATTTTCATTCCTGATTTATTTAATCCAGTGCATTAATTTGTATGCTATCCATGTGTCTGGGCTAACCTAACAATTTATTTATAGGTGAAGCTAAAGTCTTTTTAGTGTGACTTTTAAAAAAATCTTATTTAATTAGCCATTGTGTAATATCCTGTTAACTTCTAATTGCAGCCAATCGGATGATGATTCTGGGTCAGCATCAGCTTCTGGATCTGATTCAAGCTCTGTAAGCAGTAGTGATGGAAGTAGCAGTCAATCAGGTAGCAGTGACTCTGAGTCTGGTTCAGAGTCAGGCAGTCAATCAGAATCAGAGTCTGACACATCTAGAGAGAAGAAACAAGTTCAAGCTAAACCACCACCAAAAGTTGATGGATCTGAGGTAAATCAAAACATAGAAATTAACCCTTTGTGGGAAAAAAAAAACGCTGCAGAGTAGTTACAAGAGCAGTTTTAATTTAAATAAACAAAACCCCCATAATTTTTACTTAGAATGTTAACTTGATTGGGTTAGTGAATGCACATGCTTAGCTCTCATAACAAACATTGGGCTCTTAAATTCTCATCTCTGTGAATACCTACAGTTAGACAATTACCTAAATTTTATCATGCAAAAGTACCTATTAACTTATTGCATATTTTTGAAGACAAAGCCACACATAATGTTGTTATTTCTAAAATTTCTTAAAATTGCCTCTCTAATGCTTAGTTTCTTCATATCAATAAATGATTGTATGACAATCTCAGACTTAGATATGGCTTGTCTTCTGTTCTGTATGGGGAAAAAGTCTGCCAAATTTAGGAAAGAAAAAAAAAGTAGTAGTGTTTAGAAATCTCTTAAATGCAATGGATGAAAGTTACCTGAACTCTCCTCTGTTTCTCTGTGTAATATGGCCTTAATTTGGATGATATATATGAAAGGTAATAAAATATTTCCTACCGTAGGATTCAAAGGCTGTTAAGGATTCTTTTTTTGTGGGGTTTTTTTTTTGGTGTTGTTCATGTTCATGCTTTTGATATTGTCTCTCACAGTATCCTTCTGGACAAAATGTCCATCACACAGCTAGACAAGTCCATAATACGATGGGTGAACAATTGGCTGATGGGTTGGGCTCAAAGAGTTGTAGTAAATGGGGTTACATCAGGCTGGTGGCCTGTCACCAGTGGGGTTCCCCAGGGCTCAATATTAGGGACAGTTCAGTGTTTTTATAAATGATCTGGGTGCAGGATTCAAATGTACATTAAATAAATTTGCTGATGATACTAAACTAGGAGGAGCTGTGGACTCCCTTGAGGATAGAGAGGCCTTACAGAGATCTGGATAGGCTAGAGAGCTGGGCAATCACCAACCTTATTAAATTTAACAAGAGCAAGTGCCAGATTCTCCACCTGGGATGGGGTAATCCTGGTTATACATACAAATCGGGGGATGAGAAGCTGGAGAGCAGCCCCACAGAAAGAGATCTGGGGGTTTGGGTTGATGGATAGTTGAATATGAGTCAACAGTGTGCCCTGGCAGCCAAAAGGGCCGACTGTGTCCTGGGGTCAGGACAGCATAGCCAGTTGAGGGAGGTGATTGTCCCACTCTACACTGGTGTGGCCCCACCTCAAGTACAGTGTCCAGCTTTGGGCGCCTCAATATAAGAAGGACATCAGACTATTAGAGTGTGTCCAGAGGAGGATGACCAAGATGATGAAAGGTCTGAAGGGCAAGACTTAAGAGGAGTGGCTGAGGTCACTTGATTTGTTCAGCTTGGAGAAGAGAAGGCTGAGGGGTGACCTCATTGCAGTCTACAACTTCCTCAAGGGGGGCAGTGGAGGGGGAGGTGCTGATCTCCTCTCTCTGGTGACCAGCAATAGGACATGAGGAAATGGAATGAAGCTGCATCGGGAAGTTCAGATTGGACATTAGGAAAAGGTTCTTCATTGAGAGGGTGGTTGGTTACTGGAACAGGCTTCCCAGGGAAGTGGTCATGGCACCAAGCCTGTCGGAGTTCAAGGAGCATCTGGACAACGCTCTTAGTCATATGATTTAGTTTTAGGTAGTCCTGCGAGAAGCAGGGAGTTGGACTCAATGATCCTTACGGGTCCCTTCCAACTTGAGATATTCTATTGCTCTATGTACTTTGGTATTCCCATATGAAGCAAAAATATATCAGCTAAGTGGCCTGAAAGGACTTACCTAGATCAGTTTAAAAATTTACTTTTAAAAAAAAAGTTATCTTAATAATAGAGGCTTGCACAACTATTGTTATACTTACTGTAAAAATTGTGCCAGCAATTCTCATATAACATTCCTTTCTGAAGAAGTCTCGCTACTTTAAAACGCTATCCAGTATTATTAATGCATGCAGTATTTTATAGTGAGGTTTTTATTATTAATAAAATTGAGATCCATCTTAACAGTGATGCTGCTCATCTTAAGAAAAGTAAGTATGTGGTAAACTTTGAAGTTTCAATAAGTTTAAATGACTCCTGTATCTGAATTCCAATTCAGTTTTGGAAGTCCAGTCCAAGTATACTTGCTGTGCAGAGATCAGCAGCGCTCAAGAAGCAACAACAGCAGAAGGCAGCCTCATCAGACAGTGGTTCAGAAGAGGTGAATAACATATAAGTTAGTAAATAAAATGTAAACACGCATGTCATTACCCCATATGTTAGAGTAAAATTACATAGAGCCAAGTTCTGTTCTCTTAAGTCTGTGTGTTTAAAAAGTCTGGTTTTAGTCTATAAAAGTAATGTTCAAATAACTGACATGTTTATAAGGAAACATGGAGGGGGGGAATATTTAGTTTCATGTTTTCAGGCGAGTTGTGCCAAAATGATAGCAGTTTAGATTGATATTTTTAGCTAGATATTCTGTGATCCATGGACAAAATTTTCAAGTCACGTAGTATTAACTTTCATTGTATTTCTGCCTTCTGAGTTCCATAAAGACAGTTAAAAATACTAAAAGACATTTCCACTATTGTTTCTATATAAAGGTAGCTGCTGCAGTTTTCAAAAACACTTATATGGAGTAGAAAGCTAGAATTTTGCAACTTTTGTAACAGTTATAAAAGAATTCTTATATTTTAAGAACCATGCTTACATTTTAGAGATTTTTAAAACCTAAACCATAGGTTAAAACAAAAGTTGACTTTGTACAGTAGGAATATCTTTTAAGGACACTAGTGACTGTGAATTAGAATTTATTTAAAAGCAGACTTTCATATTTCCTTCTTTATAGAAAAAAAAAGTAAGCATTGTGATCACAAGTCTTTAATCATTACTTTGGGTGTCTTGTTTTTAGTCAGATTTAGCTGCTAATCATTAAAACTAAACAAAGGAGTCAATCATATATAGTTAAAATATTAATTTATAGCTGTTGCTAAGTACTCTTTTCCTGAAGACTCTCTTTCAGCATAAAAATGATCTAAATTTAATCTTTATGAGATTGGTTTTAGGGAAATAATTTTAAGAGGGTTCATTGATTTATTTATTTTTTGTTTAGGAGTGAAGAAACATATTCTCAAAAATTTCTTAGTGGTGTTTAAATGTGAGAGGATATGAGGGGTGAGAGCTCTCAAAGGGCAGGAGATTTTATTAGGCTTTTGATAGAACCTTCATCTTGATTTATTAACTTGCAGCAGTCTAAACTCTGACTATATGTAGGCACAATGATTATATTTTAAGACAGGTTTTTTGTAGATTTTTCTAGAGTTCTGCTGACATGGTATATTCATAGATGGAGAAATACAAAATCAATAGCGATCCTGATCTTATTCAATATCAGTGGGTACGCTGAGGGGGATGAAGAGGATAAGACATGAAGAATATGATTTCAGTTTGAAAGTGGGAGCTGAATTATCTTTTTAATACTAAAAATATATCATTCCTTTTGTGGTAACGAATCGTATATATTCTTTTCTTCATCTGCAGGATTCATCGAGCAGTGAAGATTCTGCAGATGACTCTTCCGGTGAAACCAAGAAGAAAAAACATAGAGAGTAAGATGTTTTTCATAAATAATATAATTTTTTGTTATGGTGACATAACCATAATTACTCAGGCTTCACTTCTCTGTACTTGAAATACATAATCTTGTGTTTCTCAATTTTGATTAACGTTTTGGAATATTTAAAAAAAATACTCTCAAAGGAACATATATAACACTTAATTTCTGAACAAAAGACTGTATTACCTACAGTGTTATTGAAAAACATTCATCAGCACTCTTTATTTTTAAAGTAGTCTTATTTGCAGCATATTTTTCAGCTGAAGATCCTCCCCGAAAATTATTGACGAAATATGAAACTACTTAAGTAGGTTGTCTCAGATAAAATTTAAGTTGGAATCCCATAGTTCATGTCAAACTTTTAAACACTTCAGAGGCAAACCCACAAAAAATTATTACAAGTTTGACAGTAATAAACTGTCTTGGCTAGTCAATAAAGCTAAGTTGAAATTGAGCTGGTTTTAAGCTGTAGACGAAAAAGTTTGTGGAAAAGGTTATACCTTCTCATTGGTAGTGACCTGTGTGTATGTAGGGGGGGTGTTTTTGTTTTGTTTGAGGTTTTGTGGTTTTTGGTTGGGTTTTTTTTGTGGTGGGTTTTTTTGTTTGTTTGATTTATGAACAGTGTATAGAAATTGAATGTTTCTTTCCTCCTCTGCAGTTAATTGAATCATCTCAATATTCAGAGTTGCCAATATAATATCTTCAAGAAATGGAGGGGCAGAAAAGCTTGCTATGCAAAATAGCCTCTTTCTAGTGATGAATTGTTATTCAGTCTTCTGTTACTTAAGAATGTGATTACACCTAATAACGTGCTCTGTTACAGGAAAGATATTTAAGTTTAGAAACTAGTAACCAAATAACTTCATATAGTGCTTCAATTTTGATTTATACCTATTTTTAACAAGTATGTTTGCAGTTGTTATCTGACATGCAGATCAGATTTCTCTACATATAACTTAGTACAGGATCCAAGCCCTAGAGTATGGTGTTTGATGTTGTCTATATCTCCAAATAAATACTGGTTGTGGATTTGCATAGGGTATGGGAGTTGGTTGGTTTGGGGTGGAGTTTTTTTGTTTTTATTTGGAGGGGGAGAGTTGTTGTTTGGGTGTTTTTTAATTTACTGCTTGCAGAAAAAAAACCAAACACTTTTAAGGAGACAGATGATTCTATAGTATTTCCAAGACACACAGATGTATTAACCACAATGAAAACGTAACTTCTAGGACCAATGCATATTTAAGTGAAAGAAGTGTCAAAACACTGATTCTTAGGCTTCCTGATCTGAAATTTAATTAAAAGGTCTTTGAGTAATATTCCACCTTTGAAGGATGTTAGTACTGTTTGAGCATCTTGATCAAAGACCCCTAAACCTGAGAATAGATGGCAGTATAAAGATTTAGCAACCTTTCAAGAATGGATGTGTCATGGATGGAAATATTTGACACGTTTAAGATTTAGCAGCAATTCAAAGTTTATTAATGATTTGAGGAAGATCAAGAGGTTGAATTTTAGCAGCACTTAATCATTAACTGATTTAAGGATTTACAAGATGATTTAACAAAGTAATTGAACAGCAACTTAATTACAGATTTGAAAATGACAAGATTCACACTAACTTGCTATAAGGTATCCCAAATCAATACATACACATATGAACACAAACATACAAACACATACCACTCAAGGAGTCACATGCACACACACCCAAGTTCTGACTGCTAGGACCAAAAGATCCCTTTGCAGCATGCAACTCCAGTGAGACAATAGGTGTCCCTTTTGACTCCTTATGTGCGCACAGACAAATGGACAGAATATATTTGGATCCATATATAAGATATAAGAACAGCCACGCTTGTAAGAGCTAATGCATATATTAGAAAAACACGGATAGAGAGGTGGATGAAAGAGAGGCTAGCCTATAGTTAAAATTTTCCCTCTTCTCCAGTTTGGAGTAAATAATCACAATGCATCAGCATTCCTCAGCAGGCAATAATTGAGACTTGAGAGGGTTGACTCACCCTGGCCTTTTAATCCTTGAGGTATCTGCCAGAGCAGTGTCCTGACTCAGGGGAGATGCTGGTCACAACCCACTGCAATCCAGAAGAGCTCAAAGGGTCTCACTAGAATCGCTACTTATAGGGTCCAAGACAGTTGACTTTCATCGGGTACTTTTCCACTCCAGCCCAACTCAGACAATGGAATATTCTGGTACTTTCCACCAGTTGTGCAAGCCCAGAACTTGCTAGATCTTGAAGTTCTGGTATCACTACCCTCTTTGGGCCACAATCCATATGTTGTCAGGAGTGATTGATTACCATTATTTTTTCCAAGCAATAGGAGTCACGGGAGCCAGGTGCACTAAGGGGTTGCCATATGTCTTTCCCATTATGTGTCCCAGGTGTTAATGGGTTGACATAACGTTCTGGTCCATTGTATTGTTATGTGGCCCAGGTGTGTGTGGGGAAATTGCACCAAGCAGCCTAAAAGGAGGGAGGGATTGCACCACCACAGCATACCGGACTTCCCCCCCTCCCCCTCCTGTTAAGATTAAAGTTCTCTGTACAAATAGAGTCTGAGGTAAGATACTGTTGATCAGTGAATACATCTTTTCTGTTGCAAAATAGAACATTTCAGCTAAGCAGGAGCACGGAGATACTGCTACTGGGAGTCACAAGTGCCTTACTCATAGTATCTTGCATGGGTGTGAAGCACTGGAAGCCAACGCCTCTCAGATTGCTATGGTTCAAGTCTTTCTGTGTGGTTTTCAAATCTGATTCTGCATTATTTTAGGTTCCTGTGCTGAATTCACATGAGGCACAGGGAACATAGCTATTAGAGAATTTTGAATTCTGCAAAATATAATATTATAGGGTTTTATGATTTGAGCATAGGTAAGTTCCAGTAAATATGTATCTCTCTAGCTAAAGTCTTGCTAAGGACTTTAGGTTTATTGATGTCAAATTAACTCAATTATTAAAACTGTAATTTATAGAGAAATCCAGATTTTTGGTTTGATTTGTTTTTTACATCTACCTCTTGATAACAGAAAACTTAATTCAGCTCCCTTTGAAGCCATTGAGTGTTTTTACCTGTTATCCATTGATGATAAGTTTCTGTCCTTCCAGCTGAAATGGCTATTATAACACTTTTATTTCTGTGAAGAATGTTGAAATTAAAGCAGCAAGGCTGTGTTGAATACCTGATTTAAAAGCAAAACAAATAAAAAAAAACTAAAAAACTAATATGAGTTACTGTTTTGTCTCTCAATATGTACAGTGAAGACTGGCAAATGTCTGGGTCAGGGTCAGTATCAGGAACTGTCTCTGATTCTGAATCAGAGGAAGATAGAGTGAAAAGCAGTTGTGAAGATAGTGAATCTGACTATGAGCCAAAAAACAAGGTCAAAAGCCAGAAACCTCCAAGCAGGTAAGAAGTACTTTGGTACTATTTCTAATTTGTAATCAGGTATTGTACTACTATACAGGCAAATGAAAATATTAATATTTCTTACAGAACTTAAAGTTTTTTTTTTAAGCTACAAAAGATGTTACCATACCAGTGGTTTGTGTTGAATACCTCTTTCCTGTCTGCTCCAACTGAAAGTGGTGTAACTGAGCAGTCATGAAATATATGTATTCAGAAACAAATACAGAAGGCTTGTAGTTGTCCATGTTGAACCCCCACTTTTGTGTTGTATCTTATTGTCTTCAAGAATTGAGACAAAAAGTGGCAAAAAGATTGCAGGACAGAAAAAGAGGCAGCTTGATTCATCGGATGATGATGACTATGACAAGAGAGGATCACGTCGCCAGGCAACGGTCAATGTTAGTTATAAAGAAGCTGAAGAAACCAAGACAGATTCTGATGACTTGTTGGAAGTTTGTGGAGAAGATGTCCCACAGCCTGAAGAAGATGAATTTGAAACTATAGAGAAGTTTATGGATAGCCGAATTGGCCGAAAAGGAGGTATTTTTTTCATCAGTGTTCTTAAGATGCTGCAGTGCATTGTGGTGCAATGTAAACAGCAATTGTTCTTAGCTGTAGGTAACCTGTGATGTTTGTAAAGAATAAGTTTAAAAGCACCAGAAAGTAATCTTATTTTATTTTTCATACTCATAAGGATGTTTCTTTTGTTAGCCATATAAAGTAAAACATAGAAGAACTTAACTAATTAATGCAGAAAGAAAAAATGAAGTGCTCTGGCGGGGGGTTGGACTAGATCATCTCCAGAGGTCCCTTCAAACCTCTATCATTCTGTGATTTTGTGAATATAGCTCCGTATTGAATAAATGCATACCGTACTGTTACATTACTATTTGTATAGTTTATTGTTACCTGATAGATATAAACTGTATATAGGGGGGTAGAGAAAAAGTGGACTGGATAGGACAGCTAACCAGTAGTCTGAATGCTGAAGTACGATGTTGGGAAAGCTGAACCACTGAGATTGTGATTTCAGTTATTCCTGTACAAATAGTCTCAATCTGATGCAATGGATGCTGGAATCTAAAATTTCAATGGTGTATTTGTATGTGCACTTCCAAAAGTAACTTTATGTATGATGGTAGGGGTGTTAGCTTGCAAATTAGAGTTCTGATTATAGAAAACTTGGGCCTACTCACACTTCAGAACTTCCTTTTTCCATACCTGATTTACAGAGTTTCTCACCTATCTCAGAGCTTGCACTCTCTTTCCTCTCAATTTTCTTTTCCTATACTGTCCTAAATTCCAGTGTGTTACTCTAGCCCTTTACTCCAATTCACAGTGTCACTGCTGTGTTAAAAGCCTTTTGAACTAGGCTTCTTATATTGTGCATGCCCAGATGTTGTTACTGCTTGTGCTGTCCTTTGCTAATGCCACACTCTATTGCTGTATCTGTCCTCTGCATCTGGTTGGGTCTACTTCCCTATTTGGCTCTCCTTACAGAAATGAGCCTGTTTCCTGCTGCTAATTTGCTTCAGCTGTAATACTGACTGTATTTAACTAAAAAATACCCCACATAAGATTCCAAAGACAGGGGGAAACAAATAGTAGCAAAACAAGTTTAGGAAGAAATAGTTCAAGAGCAGCCCATCCCAACGAGCAGGAAGTCAGGCAAAAATGCCAGTAGTTCTGCATGGATAAACAAGGAGCTCCTGGCAAAACTCAAAACCAAAAAGGAGGTATACAGAAGGTAGAAACAGGGACCGGTAACCTGGGAGGAATACAGAGACACTCTCCAAGCATGCAGAGATGCAGTTAGGAAAGTCAAAGCACACTTGGTATTGATTCTGTTGATTCTGGCAAGGGTTGTCCAAGGCAACAAGAAGGGCCTCTATAAGTATATAGGTGACAAAAGGAAGACTAGGGAAAATGTGTGCATGCTGCTGAATGGGGCAGGATCCTGGTAACACAGGACAGGGAAAAGGCTGAGGTACTGAATGCTGCCTTAGCCTCAGTCTTTACTAGCAAGACTAGCCTTCAGGAATCCCAGAGACCAGGGGGAAAGTCTGTAGCAAGGAAAACTTACCCTTGGTGGAAGATGATCAGGTCAGGGAATACTTAGGTAAACTGGATATAGTCCATGGGCCCTGATGGGATGTACCCACAAGTGCTGAGGGAGCTGACAGATGTCATTGCGAGGCCGCTCTTGATAATCTTTGACTGATCATGGCAACTGGGAGAAGTGCCCAAGGACTGGAGGAAAGCAAATGTCATAGAATGGTTTGGGTTGGAAGGGACCTTTAAAGGTCATCTAGTCCAACCCCCCTGCAATGAGCAGGGACATCTCCCACTAGATCAGGTTGCTCAGAGCCCTGTCCAACCTGACCTTGAATGTTTCCAGGGATGGGGCATCTACCACCTCTCTGGGCAACCTGTTCCAGTGTTTCACCACCCTCATCGTAAAAAAATTTCTTCTTTATATCGAGTCTAAATCTACCCTCCTTTCGGTTTAAAACCGTTACCCCTTGTCCTATCACAACAGGCCCTGCTAAAACGTCTGTCCCCATCTTTCTTATAAGCCCCCTTTAAGTACTGAAAGGCTGCAATAAGGTCTCCCTGGAGCCTTCTCTTCTCCAGGCTGAACAACCCCAACTCTCTCAGCCTGTCCTCATAGCATAGGTGCTCCAGCCCTCTGATCGTTTTTGTGGCCCTCCTCTGGACCCGCTTTAACAGGCCCATGTCTTTCTTGTGCTAAGGACTACAGAGCTGGATGCAGTACTCCAGGTGGGGTCTCACCAGAGTGGAGTAGAGGGGCAGAATGACCTCCCTCGACCTGCTTGCCATGCTTCTGATGCAGCCCAGGATACAGTTGGCTTTCTGGGATGTGAGCACGCATTGCTGGCTCATGTCCAATTTTTCATCCACCAAGTCCTTCTCTGCAGGTCTGCTCTCAATCCCTTCATCCCCCAGCCTGTATTGATACTGGGGGTTGCCCTGACTCAGGTGCAGGACCCTGCGCTTGGCCTTGTTGAACCTCATGAAGTTCACACGGGCCCACTTCTTGAGCTTGTCCAGGTCCCTCTGGATGGCATCCCATCCCTCAGGCATATCAACTGCACCACTCGGTTTGGTGTCATCTGCAAACTTGCTGAGGGTGCACTCGATCCCACTGTCAATGTCATTGATGAAGATATTAAACAGTACTGGTCCCAATATGGACCCCTGAGGGACACCACTTGTCACCGATCTCCATCTGGACATTGAGCTGTTGACCACTACCCTCTGGATGCGACCATCCAACCAATTCCTCATCCACCAAACAGTCCATCCATCAAATCCGTATCTCTCCAACTTAGAGAGAAGGATGTTGTGGGGGACCATGCCAAAGGCCTTACAGAAGTCCAGATAGATGACATCCATAGCTCTTCCCTTGACCACTTAATGTAGTCACTCCATCATAGAAGGCCACTAGGTTGGTCTGGCAGGACTTGCCCCTGGTGAAGCCATGCTGGCTGTCTCGAATCACCTCCCTGTCCTCCATGTGCCTTAGCATAGCTTCCAGGAGGATCTGTTCCATGATCTTCCCAGGCACAGAGGTGAGGCTGACAGGTTGATAGTTCCCAGGGGCCTCCTTTCTACCCTTTTTAAAAATGGGTGCAATGTTTCCCTTTTTCCAGTCACCAGGGACTTCACCTGACTGCCACGACTTTTCAAATATCATGGAGAGTGGCTTGGCAACTACATCAGCCAGTTCCCTCAGGACTCTGGAGTGCATCTCATCAGGTCCCATAGACGTCTGTACGTTCAGCTTCCTCAGGTGGTCTCGAACTTGATTTTCTCTTACAGTGGGAGGGACTTTGCTCCCCCAGTCCCTGTCTTGAGGTCCATCCACTCGAGAGGTGTGGGAAGAGAGAGGTTGCCAGTGAAGATGGAGGCAAAAAAGCTCTTGAGTACCTCAGCCTTCTCCTTGTCTGTTGTTACCAGTTTGCCTGTCGCTCCTGTCTGCAAGAAGGAGGGCACAGGGACCTGCAGGCTGGTCAGCCTCACCTCGATCCCTAGGAAGGTGATGAGGCAGCTAATCCTGGAAACCTTTTCCAGGCACATGAAAGACAAGAAGGTTATCAGGAGTAGTCAGCATGGCTTCACCAAGGGGAAGTCACGCTTGACCAACTCGATAACCTTCTGCGACGAAGTCACTGGCTTGGTAGACAAGGGGAGAGCAGTGGATATAGTCTACCTGGACTTCAGAAAGGCCTTTGACACTCTCCCTTAAGATCCTCATGGACAAGCTGTTGATGTATGGGCTGGATGAGCAGAGAGTGAGGTGCATTGAAAACTGGCTGAATAGCCCAGCCCAGAGGGTGGTGAACAGTGGCACCAAGTCTAGTTGGAGACCTGTAACTAGTGGTGTACCCCAGGGGTTGATAATGGGTCTGATCCTGTTCAACGTCTCCATTAATGATCTGGATTATAGGGAAGAGTGCACTTTCAGCAAGTTCGCAGATGATACAAAACAGGGAGGAGTGGCTGATACACCAGAGGGTGGTGCTGCCATCTAGAGGGTCCTTGACAGGCTGGGGAAATGGGCTGATAGGAACCTCATGAAGTTAACAAGGGGAAGTTCCAAGTCCTGCACCTGGGGAGAACAACCCCATGCAGTACATGCTGGGGGCTGCCCAGCTGGAAAGCAGCTTTGCAGAAGAGGCCCTGGGAGACCTGGTGGACACCAGGTTGAACATGAACCAGCAATGTGCCCTTGCTGCAAAGGCGGCTAACGGTATCCTGGGCTGCATTAGGCAAAGCATTGCCAGCAAGGTTAAGGGAGGTGATCATTTCCCTGTGCTCAGCACTGGTGAGTGGGCTCCCCAGTAGAAGAGACTGATGGCACTACTGGAGAGAGTTCAATGAAGGGCCACGAAGATGATGAAGGGACTGGAGCATCTCTCCTATGAGGAAAAGCTGAGAGAGCTGGGATGGAGAAGAGAAGGCTCAGGGGGAGTTCTCATTAATGTTTATAAATACCTGAAGGGAGGGTGCAAAGAGGACAGAGCCAGGCTCTTTTCAGCGGTGACGAGTGACGGGATGAGAGGCTATGGGCACAAACTGAAGCACAGGAGGTTCCATCTGAACATCAGGAAACACTTTTTTTGACCATAAGGGTGACCGAGCACTGGAACAGGTTGTTCAGAGAGGTGGTGGAGTTTCCCTCTTTGGAGATATTCAAAAGACATCTGGACATGGTCTTGGGCTGCTGGCTCTAGGTGACCTTGTTTGAACATGGCGGTTGGACCAGATGTCCCGTCCAACCTCAACTATTCTTCAAGTCTGTGAATTGGATTTATAGCATCCATAGTAATAATTGAATAGTAGGCTATTCAAGCGTCAAGGCTGATTAAGCACAATGTCAAATATCTGTTATACTCAGAGATGAGCAGGATATAGCAAAGATGACAGCAAGCAGTGTTAGTGGAGCATTCTCTGGGGATCACTAGAAAAACTAGAAATTCTAAGAAAATTTTCGAGATGAGATACTATAGGTTAGATGTAGATTTTTTTGGTTACTTTTTTGAATCTCGTTGGTATACTTGTGCATGTGTTAATATAGCTATCATAATTCTTCAAATAAGAGGAGTGACATAAGAGTTGTAGATATAATTGCTCATATAAGAGCATCACAAATTGCTTTCTGCAGTATGTTTTTTACTTGTTAATTTATGGTAGTGCACGCTTAATCAAGCCTTATGGTGTGGTTTCTTTATCAGCCACTGGTGCTGCAACCACCATCTATGCAGTTGAGGCAGATGGTGACCCAAATACTGGGTTTGAAAAGTCAAAGGAGCTAGGAGAAGTACAGTATCTTATTAAATGGAAAGGTTGGTCACACATCCATAATACTTGGGAAACTGAGGAAACACTGAAGCAACAAAATGTTAAAGGAATGAAGAAACTAGACAACTATAAGAAAAAGGATCAGGAAACAAAACGCTGGTAAGTATCTTTATAGCTACTTCCATGTTGCATATTTTTTTGTCATAATATAGATGTTTTATTGCCTATACAACAGGAAGACAAAAGTTTTAAAATTGAAGCTTCCCTAACACCTTATGATCCTGTAAGATTCTGAGCATACCAACTTGAGCAAGTGAGAATACTCGCACATCTTGTAAAATCATGCCTTTAAGGAAGCAGCTTCTGCACCTAGATTTTAATGTGTCTGTTAAATATGAAATTTTAACAAGATGGGTGGTGGGTTTTCTGGTTTTGTTTTAAATCTTACCTTTTACTAATTTTGTCATTTATTGATTGTATTTTGATCAGAGTTCTTTGGGAATTGCTGCAGAGATTTAAAAAAATCAGGAATGGCTAAAGCACTCAAAACATTACAGCATTTAGTTTTCTTGGCTCAAACTTCTGTTAAAGCCTCAGAACCAAGAAGTGAAAAAAAATCATTATGTTTTAGTGCTATGTTTTGGTATTCTATTTTATTAGTATGTTTAATATAATCTATGAATAGTGGTGGGATTTTTAGTGACTCCTACTCATAAGATAGATTCTTATAGTGAGACATCAGTGTTGTTCCGTGAAAATACCACTACTCAGTGTTGAGAACGGATATTGTAAATGTGATCTGCGTGACTAGAACAAGCTGTAGCTGATAGTAATGTCTCTTGATAAGCTTTCTTAGTCATCAGTGATGAGGTACCTAGGCCAGATGCAACACTTTTATAGCAGGAATTTCAAAGTTGTAGCTTCTTCAAAGAAGCTCTCTAAGCAGCATTCCTATGGTGCTTACATTCAGAGCTTTAAAATTGCCAGATTTTCTTAGTTTTAGAACTACACAATGTAATAAGTGCTGCAAATAAATTCCCATTTCAGGCTGAAAAATGCTTCTCCGGAAGATGTGGAATATTATAACTGCCAGCAGGAACTTACAGATGATCTACATAAGCAGTATCAAATAGTGGAAAGGATAATTGGTATGTGACAAACTTCCAGATGGAAAACAGTGTTGAGAATATTACAAGTTTATTGCTTGCATGTTGAATTTATAGTTAAGAAATTTAGGTTATTAATATCCCTAACATCTTAAGGTAAAACAAAAAAGAGAAAAGTTGTCATACTGTCTTTGCTGTGAAACTAGTTCGTGTTGTCTTATCACCTGAAATGAGTGCTTTCTTAAAATACAGAAGGAAAATATTGATCTGGTATCTCTGATGCATTTCTGCAGCTCATTCAAATCAGAAATCAGCAGCTGGTTATCCAGATTACTATTGCAAATGGCAGGGTCTGCCTTATTCAGAATGTAGCTGGGAAGACGGTGCTCTCATTGCCAAAAAATTTCAGGCATGTATTGATGAGTATTTTAGCAGAAATCAATCCAAGACCACTCCATTTAAGGACTGCAAGGTGAGTGTGTAATTTCAGTGGATTTATACAGTTTGATAATTTAAAAAAAAAGTTGATGTATTTTATGCATCCAAAAACAAGATGCATATTATAAAATATTTTTGAATGTTGTCCAGAACAGTAATAATGATAGCTATATTTATATATGTAGCAAGTATCACTATTAAGAATAGCCTTTTGTAGATATTTGTTCCCTATTTATTTTATTGCCATTCAAAGATGGAATTGTTTAGTACTTTAATTTGTTTTAAAAGTAACCTTTGTGAATGAGTTCATGTCACTTCTGTTGTGGAATTTAGATCAGAAATCAAACTAATTTTAGCTTGCAAATGGGTTGATATTGTTATATGGCCTAGTTGTCTGTGATGAATAAAGACTAGACTTGGTGACCAAACAGATTCCATCTGCTCCTTTGTTTCTATAAGAAGACATTTTGGTAACTTCGCTTAGTAGTAGGACTGATGCTCAATTTGCTTTTGACAGATTCTAAAACAGAGGCCGAGGTTTGTCGCACTAAAGAAGCAACCATCTTATATTGGAGGACACGAGAGTTTAGAGTTAAGAGATTATCAGTTAAATGGACTGAACTGGCTTGCTCACTCGTGGTGCAAGTAAGTATAGTCTTAAAGTAGTCTTGCTGGTTTTAATTTGAAAGTATTTATAAATTTATTTATTTTTTTTTTATTTTTTTTTAGAGGGAATAGTTGTATTCTTGCAGATGAAATGGGTCTGGGTAAAACAATACAAACGATTTCTTTTCTGAACTACCTGTTTCACGAACATCAACTGTATGGGCCTTTCTTGCTAGTCGTGCCACTTTCTACCTTGACATCTTGGCAAAGAGAGATTCAAACTTGGGCTCCTCAGATGAATGCTGTGGTTTACTTAGGAGATATAACTAGCAGAAATATGGTGAGTATTTCTTTGTATCATTGAAAAAGATTAGTAGTAAACGAGACTTACTTCATGTTCCTGTCTTATGCTAATCTCCAATATTTTGATTAGGAATGAGCAAATGCTTATTTGAAACACTGTATGTATTTAAAATGCAAATTAAAAGCATAAATTTTGATCCAATATAAATGTATGTGAAAGATTTAATTCCTGCTTAATAATAAAAAGGATTAAAAATGCAACCTTGAATTTGAAAATAAATTGTCTTTTGTTATGTGATTATTTAGGTTCATAAAATAAATATTTAAGCCAGACAGGCATAATCTTAATTTGTTTTCTGAAAGGAGGAATGTAAGTAACCTTATCCATTAAAGTTTTTTTTAAAAAAACCACCACCACCAAAACACAAAAAAACAAAAAACACACACACACAAAAATTCCACAAAAAACCCCAATAAAACAAAAAACACACCCCCATTGTTTAATAACTTAAAAAATCCCCAAAAAACTACCTTCATGTGTTATGTTCCTTTTTCATGATCAGATTCTTGTATGTCACTTAACATCTATATTGCTATAGTACCTGGTCATCTTGATCGATAAGACAATTTTTCTCTAGCTCATAGTTCACTTGATTCTTCTTGTAGATAAGAACTCATGAATGGATGCATCCACAGACCAAGCGATTAAAATTTAATATACTTCTAACAACTTATGAAATTTTGCTGAAGGATAAGGTAATCACACTTACTTCTTCAGGGAGATAAAATAATTTGTAGAATGTAAAACTCCTTTAGAGTTGGCAATTATTTGGTTCTGGGCCATTAAATGGATGGGGGAGTATGACAGTGAAGTTTTCTTTAAGAACTTTTAGATTTTATGTATGTGTGGTGAGACTTTCTGCCCCCCCCCCCCCCCCCCAATTGAGTGGGCAAAACTTATTTTTCTTCAGTTTGTTTGAGCTTCACATTACTGTAATAACTTCTTTGCATCTAAAAATCTCTACTTTCCTGTTAGACCCTTATCCAGGAACTGAAAAAACAAACCGACACCTAGCCCCAAACACCTGTGATTCACAACTCTGAAAACCCATGTTTTATTGTTTTATCTTTGTATTTGTGTGTGCAGTATTATGTATATGTATATTACTACTCTTCATGATGGTAGCACATAGAGTTATTGTTAATCCTCACAGCATATGAAAATTTTAATAAAAAAGTTCTGCTTGTTGGCTATTTCATTTGTTTGTACAAAGCAGAGAGTCAACAGTGGATTTTAATATTATTTTTTTTTTTGTCAACTGAAAATTTATAGATCAGCTTTTTGCCTTCCCCCTCCCAAATGTAAACTTGGTTTATACTTTCCTTTTAAACTTGGGATGCCTGCATAGTGTTTTGTTGAATCTAGCAAATATAAAAAACATAATTCATACTAAAAACATATAGGTGTCCATTTGTTATTAAAATAAAAGGAGTAATGGTGTATATATAACCTCATGTAAAATGTCAGAAATTGCATAATATATTAACTTGTATAATGTCTCATCTCCCCTCCCCCCCCCCCAATTTCTTTAAGTCATTCCTTGGTGGTCTGAATTGGGTATTTATAGGAGTTGATGAAGCTCATCGTTTAAAAAATGATGATTCCCTTCTGTACAAGACTTTAAAAGACTTTAAGTCTAATCATCGTCTTCTTATTACTGGAACCCCTCTGCAAAATTCCCTCAAAGAGCTTTGGTCTTTGCTGCACTTCATCATGCCAGAAAAGTAAGGAATGTGTTGGTTTTTTGTTTTGTTTTGGGTTTTTTTTGTGGTCAAGTTTCTTATGGCGGAATATTGTAGTGATTGGAGAATTGATAAAGAATTGCATTGTGAAATTGTTTAAATGTATAAAATAGATGCACGTATTTTTCATGCTGCTCTTGATAAATTATTTTGGTAGCAGTTGTCACTTTTTCTGTTTTAGCAGTCCACAAAAAAGATGGATTGATGTATGGTTTAGAACCCTGAAAAGACGCTTCATCTTAATCTAAAAGGAAAATCCACATGGGTTTACTCTAGGGAAATAGAATGGGGCTGAGGATGTCTTCTTTTCTATGTTAGTACCATGAATGAAAATAAGATTGCACCACAGTGCCCAATATCCAGTAGTTAAGTCAGGCAGTCAATTTGCCCTTATGGTTTGCATAGAATAGGTTTACTGTATTGACGCTATTCTATACTGATCTCTGTTTATATCTGGGATAAGAGCACATGTTCCTTTCAGATATCTTGTAAATACAAAATGCTGTAGCTCCAATTAGTTTTGGAGCTATGCATTGCATTGACTTCTTCAGAACCTTACAAGCAAAGCCACTGAGGTTGTTGTCTGGCACCTATTCTTCATTTGATTACAAAGTCCATTCTCTTAGTCTGTTACCACGTACCAGAGGATAATCACGTTTCAGCTAGTCCATACAAGCCGCAAAAGGTATCCAAAGCGGTCTGTTCTCTTGCACTTCCTCCAGCTATACAACTACTTTAATTCTGCAAAAGTTTGGAAATTTCCGTTCTCCTATTCGCAGACAAAATATTTGGAATTTCTATTGAGATGCAAATTCAGAAACTTATTAAATAAAACAGAGGGGAGTGGAGAAGAAGAATATGTGGTTTTGTGCATGTGGTATATTTATGGTCTTTGTGCGTCTGTGTTTATGGTATGTCACTATTTTACTTTTATTTGTTCTTATATTGAAGGTTTTCTTCCTGGGAAGATTTTGAAGAGGAGCATGGCAAAGGGAGAGAGTTTGGTTATGCAAGTCTTCACAAAGAACTTGAACCATTTCTACTCAGAAGAGTTAAAAAAGATGTAGAAAAGTCTTTACCTGCAAAGGTTGAACAAATTTTGAGGATGGAAATGAGCGCATTGCAGAAGCAATATTACAAGTAAGTAATGACACTTTTTAATTCCTGCTATTTTAATGATATATCTATATGAAAATTACCGAAGTGTAATAGTTCTCATAATGCAATTTGAACCGATATTTTGAGAGCTTACATCCTTCGTATTTCCACAAATGGTTAGAAATTACTTCCATTGCACATTCTATATCATAGGTGGATTTTAACCAGGAATTATAAAGCCCTGAGTAAAGGTTCAAAAGGCAGTACCTCAGGCTTTTTGAACATCATGATGGAACTCAAGAAGTGTTGTAACCATTGCTACCTCATTAAACCACCGGATGATAATGAATTCTATAATAAACAGGAGGCCTTACAGGTAATACCTTTTTTTTTTTTTAAGTGTTTTTACATCTCCAATATCCGCGCAGTAATTTTATAGTGTTCTGGAAATTTATTAGTTCTTGTTAAAGTATATTAAAAAAGAACAAGTTCTCTATTACCTGTAAAACCCAGGATGCACATTTAAGTGAATTGATATTGTTTCTTTGTTTCTTAACTAGAACTGAATAATAGATAGATCAATACTAAATAAAATATCCCTGGCTTGAATGATGATAAAAATAAAAGGGAAATAGTTTGAAATAGTCTGTGTATTTTCAGAATAAATAAACTTAAGACCTATTTTAAACCCAGATTAAAATAAAGCTGTTAAAAAAACAGGTAAATTGAATATAAATGCAAATGCATGTAACTGACAGTGGTACACCAACAATCCATGTGATAGCAGAAAATAATCCATAGAATCTCTTTAAGCTTTTTTGTAATCAAACACTGTTCCCTGCATGCCTTCAAACAACCAAAGTGAAAGGAAAAAAAAGTAACAAACATCCAAAGCTTAGTCTGGTTGTTTTGCTGTTATAGCATCACTACCAAAGATAGTCTGTGATTGTGTTGTGGATTTATAGTTTATTTTTTGTAAAGGTTAACTAATCTTTATACTAAAACTGTTGAGAACCACAGCAACAAATAAAAGGACTGTTATAATTGATGCAGTTTATAACAACATAAATGTTTCTAAAGATCAGGGTTTTTTTTCCTGTAAGCTTTGAAGTTAATAATTTAAATACTTTTCCAAAACTACTAGATTGAAATCACAAGCTGTCACTGCACAAGCTATTGTATATTATAAAGTACTTATCAAAGCTAAAAGATGTTTCATTTGCAACTTGGCACACTCTAAATACTTAAATTTATAATTAAACTCCTCAGAACTGTTCTGTCATTATTGCTAATAATTGCATACTTGTAACAATGATTTCCTTGTCTCATTTGAATAAGCTTTGTTAGGTCTAATTATGAATGATACATCCGTCTCATTTCTGGCATAATGAATAAAAGCACTTAAATTTAAATTTTTTATTCCCCAAAATTTTATCCTGAGCCTTTTCAGCTAAAGAGGCCTAATGTTTTCAACATTAAATTTGGCATGCACCTGAGTTTCTATTCTAGTTGTTCTCACTGGAGCTGAGAAGGCTTAACGTTGTAACCTAGCTAAAGTCTGCTGACCTCTACAAACAAGATTCCTCTCACTTTTATCTTGCCTGAGAAACTTGACTGATTAGGCATTGTTTAAAAATACTTAGAGGGTCAAGTAGCAATGCTTATTTCTGTTCAAAAGACAGAAAGTGAGGAGCAAGTAGTACTAAAGTAGACAGGTAGTCTCTGTTGTTTATTTGGTAGAAAAGAACTTGAGTCTACACTGTAACTGCTCTAACTCATAGCACAGTATATTTACTTAATATTTTAATGAAATGTTAAGATGCTGTTTTATGAGACAGAGATGAGAAATGCATTTATTTGAAAAACATGCTAGTCAGTACTCCTGTTGATTTCAGTTAGAGTGCTTAATGCTTTTATAATGAGTTTTTACAAGATCAGGACTGACTAAATACTTATTAAACTTTCATGATCAGTTAATGAATGTCTAACCATCTGCAGTGTATGTTAGTGTTGAGGTGAACTTATTTTGCAATACACATTTTCTTGTCTTGTAGCATTTAATACGTAGCAGTGGGAAACTAATCCTTCTTGACAAGCTACTGATACGTCTACGAGAACGTGGCAACAGAGTACTGATTTTCTCTCAGATGGTGAGGATGCTAGACATCCTAGCAGAGTATCTGAAGTATCGTCAGTTTCCCTTTCAGGTAAGAATTTTGCTGGTAGTAGCCAAGAAGCCTTGATCTTTACCACTTTATCTTAAGAAAAGTGTCCTTTTAATAGAAAGATTTATGAAAGTTTAATTTTATGTACAGGAAAAGACTGATTAATTAGAAAGATTAAGTGTTACATTACTTCCCCCCCCCCAATTGTTTTGGCAATTGAGAATTCAAGTTGCTCGGATTAGAATATAGTAGGAGTTCCTTTTTAACTGTATTATTCATCTCTTTAGAGGCTTGATGGATCAATAAAAGGGGAATTGAGGAAACAAGCACTGGATCATTTTAATGCAGAAGGATCAGAGGTATGGTATTAGTGGGTGGTTGGTTTTTTAATCTACTCAGATTTATTTCACTCCCCCCAAGAAATATAACAAATATTACACAAAAACTGAAGATAGAATAAAGTGAAGGATGTATTATACAAAAAAAAAAACAACAAAACAAAACACAAAACCCACAACCAAAAAAAAATCTCCAAAACCAAACAAACACCAAAGAAAACCCCCAAAAACTAAGAGGAGGTTAAATAGGAAGCACAGAATTTATGAAAATGGTGTTTAACTAATATAACTACATAGTTATATTTTTACATTTTTGTCAATGCTCTTTATGAAAGTAATTTTAAGTACTGTATATAAAAACTGAAGAATTTAATTTATTATGTTGTGTAGGACTTAATCCTGCAATTTTTACAGGAGCACTGAACTTTTATACAAGCTTTTGACATCGAAAACCTATTTAGGCAATGGGCAGAATTGAGTTGTGTATATCCTTGCATGAAGGAAAACTATCTTTAATCTGGCTTCTGTTATCTTCATTTTTTGCTTCTTATTTCCTTGCCCTGGAAGAAACTGAAGAACTGATTTCTAGCCACTGTTTGTGTACCACTTAAGATTCCTAGTTTATTTAGGTTTCCTACTATGGAAGCCTTTCCATACCTTTGACAGTCTTAGGTCTTTTATCCTACACTGACAGGGTTTTTCAGTACTAGCAGCATAGCATTTGTCAGTTGCTGCTGAGCTTATGTTTCTGCTGGGGTTGAGGAGGAAGGACTTAATTTTATAACATAAACTTCATCTGTTTGTTAAATACAGAAGTTAGTTCTGTTTTAAATTTCTAGTATAGATATCATTGCCTTTTTCTGGAATCCTTGTAGTTGTACTGCATAGTTTTTAGGATGAAGGGAGATCTGAACTTCACACAGTATTCAAGAATGGAGGCAAACTATGGAGTTGTGCAGCAATAAAGTTGTTTCCTGTTTTATTCTCTATTTCTTTTTTAATAATCAATAAAATTTCATACTTTTATTTTGCTATTACTGAGCTAAGATATTAATGGAAATATCTACGACAACTCCAAGGACTCATTCCTGAGCAGTAATGATTTGCTATTACCTTTCACTGTATTTAAAACACAAATTTATTTCCTATTTCCCTTTATCTTTAATTACTTATGCTTTTTTTTATCACCTGTCTCGTAAGATCCTTCTGTAGTCCTTTGTAGTTGTCCCTGAATAACTCTGTATCATCTGCAAACTTTGTTACATCATTGCTCATCTCATTTTCATATTATTTATGAATATGTTGAAGAGCATTGACCCCCGCAAAACACTTTAGTTTTCTTAACAAAAAACCACGAGGGACTTGGGCAAACATGAGGCTTTAACAACAAGGGGGTTTGTATTTTTGATCAGTGTTTCGCTTGTTTTTTTCTCCCCAAGTGGCTTTTGCTCATCTTCTAGAATGCCGCTTACTTAAACCACGGAGAAGTTGATAAATGTTCACAAGAGAAATTGATATCAGTTTGCTTTATACTTATAGTGGGTCTGCTGGGCTGGAGTTAATTTTCTTCATAGCAGCTCGTATGGTGCTGTATTTTAGATTTGTGATAAAAACAATGCTGATAACACACCAGTGTGTTAGCTGTTGCTGAA
Source organism: Larus michahellis (assembly GCF_964199755.1). Taxonomy (NCBI): domain Eukaryota; kingdom Metazoa; phylum Chordata; class Aves; order Charadriiformes; family Laridae; genus Larus; species Larus michahellis. Next base: position 19,562,180 of record NC_133929.1, on the reverse strand, counting down.
CAGCATTTGCATAGTGTCAAGGCCTTCTCTCTCTCACTCTGCCCCCCTACTGAATAGATTGTGGGGTGTGCAAGAGGTTGGGAGGGGACATAACCAGGCAGATGACCCAAACTAACCAAAGAGATATTTCATGCCATATAATGTCATACTCAGCAATAAAAAGGGAGAGGAGGGGATTTAGGGAGGTTAGCCATCTTTTGTTTGGGAACTGGCTGGGCATTGGTCCTGCCCATGAGAGGTGGTGAGTGATTGCCTTTGCATCACTTGTTTTGTTTTCTTTCTCTCTTCTTCCACTTCTCCTTTGCTAATTAAACAATTTTTATCTCGACCCCCAAGTTTCCTTGCTTTTAGTCTTCTTTTCCTCTTCCCCTATCCCACTGGGGTTGTGAGGGAGAAGCAATCAAGTGGCTGTGTGATGCTTAGCCTACTAGGGTAAACACACAACATAATGATTGAGAGCGCTTTAAACTAGAACTGATGGGGGAAGGGGATACCAACAGGATTGCAGTAGGTAAGACAAGGGTTGGCATGGCATCACCTGAGGGTGGCAACGCTAGTAGAAACATTTACACTGCTCCTGGGAGCATGCAGGTCTCAGGAGCATATCTGAAATGCTTGTACACCGATGCACACAGTATGAGAAACAAGCAGGATGGACTAGAAGCATTGGTCAGCTCCCAGAGCTATGATATCATTGGTATTAGTGAGACTTGGTGGAATGAGTCCCACAATTGGAATGATACAGGCTGTTCAGGAGGGATAGGCAGGGCAGGTGAGGTGGAGGTGTCACACGAAACGTGAGGGAGAGGTTTGATTGTACAGCCCTTACAGTTAATGATGATGTGGTGGAGAGCCTCTGGGTGAGGATTAGGGGGAAGGAAAACAAAGGAGATGTTGTAGTGGGTGTCTACTACCCATCGCCAAGCATGTAAGCACTGATGAGTTATTCTATAGGCAATTAGGAGAAATCTCTGGATCAGTAGCCCTTGTCCTTATGTGAGATTCCAACTTCCCAGACATCAACTGGGAATATCATACTGCTGTGACGAGCAGGACTTGGAAATTCTTGAACTTTGTAGGAGAGAATTTCTTGGCACAAATACTCAGTGAGCCAACTAGGAAAGATGCCCTCCTAGACTTGCTGTTTGTGAATAGAGAAGGACTCGTGGGGGATGGGATGGTAGGTGGCTGTCTTGGCCACAGGGATCATGAAATGGTTGAGTTTAAAATTTCAGTGTAATGAGAAAAAAGGACAGCAGAGTTGCTACCCTGGATTTCAAGAGAGCCAATTTTAAGCTACTCAGGGAGCTACTTAGCAGCGTAACCTGGGAATCTGCTTTTAAGGGCTTAGGAGTCCATGAGTGCTGGTCAGTCTTTAAGAATCCTTTTAGAATCATAGAATAGTTTGGGTTGGAAGAGACGTTTAAAGGTCATCTAGTCCAACCCTCCCCCTGCAATGAGCAGGGACATCTTCAACTAGATCAGGTTGCTCAGAGCCCCATCCAACCTGACCTTGAATGTTTCCAGAGATGGAACATCTACCACCTCTCTGGGCAACCTGTTCCAGTATTTCACCACCCTCATAAAAAATTTCTCTACCCTCTTTTCATTTAACTTTATTGCCCTTTGTCCTATCGCAACAGGCCCTGCTAAAAAGTTTGTCCCCATCTTTCCTGTAGGTTCCCTTTAAGTACTGAAAGGCTGCAATAAGTTTATAGTTTCATGTGTGTTGGTAGACCAATGTAAAGTCTACAGAGAGCATCTTTCAGGATATGCAGTAAAGAAGCTTCTCACATCCCTAGCCCTTGAGTCAAATAGTTGCATTTGTACAGCAACATATGTCAAAACTGATTTGGTATTAAAGTTTGACACAACTAAGAAGTTAGTCTGTATTACATCTTATAGACACTGTCTTGATATTCTCAATATATTCAAGAGCAATTTAAGAGATCCACAAAAGAAATATTTATTTTCAAACTATTTTGCAAGAAAAGCAAGATGGCTTACTGAGAGTACCAAGAGATAATTGTTGCATGTTTACACCTGTTAATTTTTCAAACCCCAGTAAATATCTATGCAATAAAATTGGAGTATACTTTGAGGAGATGACACGAGAAGACAGACTTAAAGAAAAGCGTCACTGACAAACATTAAAAGAATCATAGAATGGTTCGGACATTAAAGATCATCTTGTTTCAACCCCCCTGCCACGGCCAGGGACACCAACCACTAGACCAGGTTGCTCAAAGCCTCATCCAACCTGTTCTTGAACACCTCCAGGGAAGGGGCATCCACAACTTCCCTGGGCAACCTGTTCCAGTGCCTCACCACCCTCACGATAAAGAATTTCTTCCTAACAGCTAATCTAAATCTTGCCCCTCTCAGTTTAAAACCGTTACCCCTCATCCTATCATTACATGCCCTTATAAAAAGTCCCTCCCCATCCCTCCTGTAGGCCCGTTTCAGGTACTGGAAGGCCACAGTAAGGTCTCCACAGAGCCTTGTCTTCTCCAGGCTGAACAATCCCAACTCTCTCAGCCTATCTTCATAAGAGAGGTGCTCCAGCCCTCTGGTCATTTCTCTGGCCCTCCTCTGGACCCTCTCCAACAGGTCCATGTCCTTCTTGTGCTGAGGACTCCAGAGCTGGACACAGTTCCCCAGGTGGGGTCTCATGAGAGTGGAGTAGAGGGGGAGAATCACCTCCCTCGACCTGCTGGCTATGCTTCTTCTGATGCAGTCCAGGATATGGTTGGCTTTCTTGGCTGCAAGCACACATTGCTGGGTCATATTGAGCTTCTCATCCACCAGTACCCCCAAGTCCTTCTCCTCAGGGTTGCTTTCAATCCATTCTGTGCCCAGCCTGTATTTGTGCTTGGGATTGCCCTGACCCAGGTGCAGGACCTTGCACTTGGCCTGGTTGAAATTCATGAGGTTTGCACAGGCCCACCTCTCAAGTCTGTCCAGTTCCCTCTGGATGGCATCCCTTCCCTCCAGTGTGTCAGCTGCACCACACAGCTTGGTGTCATTGGCAAACTTGCTGAGGGTGCACTCAGTCCCAACATCCATGTTTGCCAACAAAGATGTTAAATAGTACTGGTCCCAGTACTGACTCCTGAGGAACGCCACTCGTTGCCACTTGGACATTGATCCATTGACCAAAAGTCTTTGAGTGCTGCCATCTAGCCAATTCCTTATCCACTGAGTGGTCCATCTGTCAAATCCATGTCTCTCCAATTTAGAGACAAGGATGTTCTGCGGGACAGTGTCAAATGCTTTGCAGAAGTCCAGGTAGATGACATCAGTTGTTCTTCCCTTGTCCACCAATGCTGTAACCCTGTTGTAGAAGGCCACCAAATTTGTCAGGCACGATTTGCCCTTACTGAAGCTGTGTTGGCTCTCACTGATCACCTTATTTTCCATGTGCCTTAGCAGAGTTTCCAGGAGGATCTGCTCCATGACTTTGCAGGGCACAGAGTTGAGATTGACAGGTCTGTAATTCCCCAGGTCTTCCTTTTTCCCTTTTTAAAAATGGGGGTTATGTTTCCCCTTTTCCAGTCAGTGGGAACTTCACCAGACTGCCATGACTTCTCAAATATGATGGATAGTGGCTTGGCAACTTCATCTGCTAGTTCCCGAAGGACCTGCAGATGAATCCCATCAGGTCCCATGGACTTGTGCACCTTCAGGTTCCTCAGATGGTCTCGAACCTGATCTTCTCCTACAGTGGGCTACTACCTCATTCTCCCAGTCCCTGCCTTTGCCTTCTGCGACTTGGGTGGTGTGGTTAGATCCCTTGCTGGTGAAGACTGAGTAAAAAAAGTCATTGAGTCACTCAGCCTTCTCCATGTCCCAGGTGACCAGGTCTCCTGTTTCCTTCCTGAGTGGGCCCACATTTTCCCTAGTCTTTCTTTTATCACTGGCATACCTATAGAAGCTGTTCTTGTTGCCCTTGACATCCCTGGCCAAATTTAATTCTGTCAGGGCTTTAGCTTTCCTAACCCGATCCCTGGCTGCTCAGACAATTTCTCTGTATTCCTACCAGGCTACCTGTCCTTGCTTCCACCCACTGTAGGCTTCCTTTTTCTGTTTGAGATTGTCCAGGAGCTCCTTGTTCATCCATGCTGGCCTCCTGGTATTTTTTGCCTGACTTCCTCTTTGTTGGGATGCATCGCTCCTGATCTTGGAGGAGGTGATCCTTGAATATTAACCAGCTTTCTTGGGCCCCTCTTCCCTCCAGGGCTTTATCCCATGGTACTCTGCCTAGCAGATTCCTGAATAGACCAAAGTCTGCTCTCCTGAAGTCCATGGTAGTGAGCTTACTGTGTGCCCTCCTTGCTTCCCTAAGGATCTTGAACTCCACCACCTCATGGTCACTGCAGCGAAGGCTACCCTTGAGCTTGACATTCCCCACCAGCTCCTCCTTGTTGGTGAGAACAAGGGCCAGCATGGCACCTCTCCTCATTGGCTCCTCTATCACTTGGAGAAGGAAGTTATCATCGATGCATTCCAGGAACCTCCTGGATTGCTTATGCCCTGCTGTGTTGTCCCTCCAAGAGACATGGGGGTGTTTGAAGTCCCCCATGAGGACCAGGGCTTGTGAACGTGAGGCTGTTCCTATCTGTCTGTGGAGGGCCTCATCTGCTCCATCTTCCTGGTCAGGTGGCCTTTAGCAGACCCCCACTGTAAGATCACCTGTCCCTGCCCTCCCTTTAATCCTGACCCATAAGCTCTCAGTTGGCTCCTCACCTGTCCCCAGATGGAGCTCCATGCACTCCAGCTGGTCCTTGTCATAGAGGGCAACACCCCCTCCTTGTCTCCCCTGCCTGTCCTTCCTGAAGAGCCTGTATTCTTATATTCCAACTCTCCAGTCATAGGAGCCATCCCACCATGTTTCCCTGATGCCAGTAAGATCATAGCTCTGGAGGCTTGTGCATGTCTCTAACTCCTCTTGTTTTTCCCTATGCTACGTGCATTTGCATAGAGGCATTTAAGTTGGGCCCCCAATGAAGCCCTCCAGCTTCCTGGCTGGAGTGGCTAGCTTTCCTTTATGCTGCACTCCAGGTGCTCTCCTGCTGACCTGCAACCCATCTCCAGGTTCTGGGCATCTATTACTGGTATTGGCATCATACTGGTAGGAGTGGGATGGATTGCGGTTCCCCTCCCCTGGAAACTCTAGTTTAAAGCCCTCTTCATGAGCTTGGCAAGCCTCTGACCAAAGATGCTCTTCCCCCCCTCTGAAAGGTGGACCTGATCAGCCCCCAGTATACTAGGTTTCTTGAAGCGAGTCCCATGATCTAAGAAGCCAAACCCCTGGCTGTGGCACCAGTTCTGTAGCCATTTATTGATTTTTCCAGATTTGCTTGGCCCTATCAACCCCCTTCCCTTTGACCGGGAGGATTGATGAAAAAACTACCCGTGCCTCAGAGTCCCTGACCACTGCTCCCAGGGCTCTATAGTCTTTCTTGATTGTCTTCAGGCTGCTCCTGGCTGCATCGCTGGTGCCCATATTAAACAACAGCAGGGGATAATTTGATCTCCTCTTATAAAAAGGTCACCTGCCTAGTGGATGAAGAGAAAGCGGTGGATGTAATTTTTCTGGATTTTTAGTAAGGCTTTTGATACTGTCCCTCATAGCATCCTCTGGACAAGTTGTCCTACTGTGAGATGAGCAGGTACATGGTTCACTGGGTGAAGAACTGGCTGAAGGGCAGACCTCAAAGAGTTGTAGTGAATGGGGATACATCTGGCTGGTGACCAGTCACCAGCGGTGTTCCTCAGGGCTCAATTCTAGGACCAGTTCTATTCAATATATTTATCAATGATCTGGGTGCAGGCTTTGAATGCACCATTAGCAAGTTTGCCAATGATACCAAACTGTTGACTCTTTTGAGGGACAAAAGGCCTTGCAGAGGGATCTAGATAGATTATTGCATCGGGCTATGATTAATGGGATGAAATTTAACAAGTACAAATGCTGGATTCTGCACCTAGGACGGAGTAACACCGGGCACAAGTATAGATTGGGAGCGGAGTGGCTGGAGAGCAGCCCTGCAGAAAGGGATCTGGGGGTGCTGGTTGACGGCAGGCTCAACATGAGTCAGCAGTGTGCCCTGGCAGCCAAGAGGGCAAACCGCATCCTGGAGTGCATCAAACAGAGCATAACCAGCTGGTCAAAAGAGGTGATTATGCCTCTGTATTAAGCATTGGTGCAGCCTCACCTTGAGTACTGTGTGCAGTTCTGGGCCCCACAATTTAAGAAGGATGTTATGATCCTTGAATGTGTCCAGAGGAGGCCAGCAAAGCTGGTGGAAGGGCTGGAAGGCATGTCCTATGAAGAGCAGCTGAGGGCTGGGTTTGTCTAGTTTGGAGAAAAGGAGGCTGAGGGGTGACCTCATTGCTCTCTACAGCTTCCTGAGGAGGGGAAGTGGAGAGGGAGGTGCTGATCTCTTCTCCCTGGTATCTCCCTGGTATTGCAGATCATCTTGAGTGCCATTACAAGTCATATAATGGACAACCAGGGGATCAGGCCTAGTCAGCATGGGTTTATGAAAGGCAGGTCCTGCCTGACGAACCCGATCTCCTTCTATGACAAGATGACCCGATTATTGGACGAGGGAAAGGCTGTGGACACTGTCTACCTAGACTTTCGAAAAGCATTTGACACTGTTCCCCATAGAATTCTCATGGAAAAACTGGCGGCTCGTGGCCTGGATGAGCATACGATCTGCTGGATCAAGCACTGGCTGGATGGATGGTCCCAAAGAGTGGTGGTCAAGGGAGTTAAATCCAGCTGGCGGCCGGTCACAAGTGGTGTCCCTCAGGGCTCGGTGTTGGGACCATTTCTGTTTAACATCTTTATTGATGACCTTGATAAGGACATAGAGGGTATCATCAGCAAGTTTGCAGATGACACGAAGCTAAGCGGGAGTGTTGATCTGCATGAGGATAGGGAGGCTCTACAGAGAGACTTGGATAGATTGGACTGATGGGCCAATGCTAACGGTATGAGCTTCAACAAGGCCAAGTGCCGGGTCCTGCACTTGGGCCACAACAACCCCATGCATCGCTACAGGCTTGGGGCAGTGTGGCTGGAGAGCTGCCTGGCAGAAAAGGACCTGGGGGTTCTAATTGACAAGCAGCTGAACATGAGCCAGCAGTGTGCCCAGGTGGCCAAGAGGGCCAATGGCATCCTGGCTTGTATTAGAAATAGTGTGACCAGCAGAAGGAGGGAGGTGATTGTCCCCCTGTACTCAGCACTGGTGAGGCCACACCTTGAGTATTGTGTCCAGTTCTGGGCACCTCAATACGAGAGAGATCTCGAGGTGCTGGAGCGAGTGCAGAGGAGGGCAACGAAGCTGGTGAAGGGCCTGGAGAATAAATCTTATGAAGAGCGATTGAAGGAGCTGGGGGGACTGTTTAGTTTGAGGAAGAGGAGGCTGAGGGGAGACCTCATCGCTCTCTACAACTACTTGAAAGGCCATTGTAGAGAGGTTGGTGCTGGTCTCTTCTCACAGGTAATTAGCAATAGAACAAGAGGGAATGGGTTCAAGCTGCAACAGGGTAGGTTTAGGCTGGACATTAGGAAAAAATTCTTCACAGAAAGAGTGGTCAGACACTGGAATAGGCTGCCCAGGGAGGTGGTGGAGTCACCATCCCTGGATGTGTTTAAGAGTCATTTAGATGTGGTGTTGGGTGATATGGTGTAAGGGAGAACTTTGTAGAGTGGGGTTGATGGTTGGACTCGATGATCCCAAGGGTCTTTTCCAACCTAAATGATTCTATGATTCTAGTGACAGGATGCATGGGAATGGTTCAAAGCTGCATCAGAGGAGGTTTAGACTTGACATTAGGAAGCATTTCTTTACCGAGAGGATGGTCAAACACTGGAACAGGCTTCCTAGAGAGGTGGTCGATGTCCCATGCCTGTCAGTGTTTCAGAGGCCTTTGGACAATGCCCTTAATAACATGCTTTAACTTTTGGTCATCCCTGAAGTGGTCAGGCAGTTGGACTAGATGATTGTTGTAGGTCCCTTCCAACTGAAATAGTCTAGTCTCTTCTATTCTAATAGCAATCTACTGTCTCTAGCCATGACAAGCACCTTATTGTATTACAAGTCTAACATATGTTTATGATATACTTAAAGAAGTGTATGAGGTCATAGTCTGCTCCACAGAGCATATAAAGAAGTGTCATATTGGTTCCTTGAAGAATATTATAGCTAACATATATAAAGCTATTTCTTATTTTATAATTTCAGGACTTCTGCTTTTTGCTGTCTACCAGAGCTGGAGGATTAGGTATAAACTTGGCATCTGCTGACACTGTGGTTATATTTGATTCTGACTGGAATCCACAGAATGATCTGCAAGCGCAGGCTAGAGCCCATAGAATTGGACAGAAGAAACAGGTGCGCACACTTGTCTTTCAAGCTTCAAACCTGAAGGAGGGTTTCAAATGGTAGCCATAAGCTGTCTGTCTGGGCCGTCACCATTCTTATGTATTTTGAGAATAGCTAATACTTGCCAAGAATGTCTAAAAATGTTAAGAATGCTAATTTGCCTTTTAAGAAAAAATTATAAGTTGCACGGCAGCCGTTGTATATGGATGGGTAGGGAGAAGAGTTGTGGACTTGTCCCACGTTCATTGGCATCGTGTCATTCTAGAAAGTAGCTGCTATACTTCAGACGCATCCATTTTACTTAATGTTAATGAAGTTAAATACATTGTAGTTCTCTTTTGGTTTCTTTCTTGCAGAAGACTTTAAGCAGTAATCAGATATAACATTTTTCCTTGTGGACATGCTTGTGCCTAATCACAGAAGTTTAAAGAGGAGGGATCTTAAGAATTTCTTTCTTTTATTTTTTAAAATAATTTATGTAGAGACTATGGTAACATGATTGACTAGTTTCATATATGAAATACTAGTTCAATAAGATTTAGAAAATTTGTAATTATGACTAACATTTCTTCCTGTTGTTGCTCAAGGTTTTTTTGTTAACTCCATATGAATGTTGTTTTCATGTGTAATTTGTGAGCATGTAAATAAAGCCTTTTTAATAATATGCATAGGTTAATATTTATCGGCTAGTCACAAAAGGATCAGTAGAAGAAGATATTCTTGAAAGAGCCAAGAAAAAGATGGTGTTAGATCACTTAGTAATTCAGAGAATGGACACAACAGGGAAAACTGTACTACATACAGGCTCTACTCCTTCCAGGTATATTTGTTCATTCTTTCATATTAACTTATCCTTAAGTAAACCTAAGTATTTGAATAAAAATTCAAGTCATTTCACTTGTATGTGATAAGGAGTTACGTAAGTAAAGACTGTAAAGTATGTTGTCTTTGTATGTTTTTTTTGCATATTAAATATAGCTTTTATTTAAGTCAAAAGGAAGTTTGATTGACTCATAGTTATAGTAATTTGAAAAAATTCACAAAGATAAAGTATTTATCTGAAACTTTTTGTATTTCAGCTCAACACCTTTTAATAAGGAAGAGTTATCAGCAATTTTGAAGTTCGGTGCTGAGGAACTTTTTAAAGAACCTGAAGGGGAAGAGGAGGAGCCTCAGGTAAATGGAACAGTGCATATAGACTTGATGGACAGAGAAACTAAAAATGCGTATGAATTCTGTTGTTATAAAGAGAAACTTCTGTTTCAGGAAATGGATATAGATGAAATCCTGAAGAGGGCTGAAACTCGAGAAAATGAGCCAGGCCCACTAACTGTAGGAGATGAGTTGCTTTCACAGTTCAAGGTATTGCTCTGTTCCCTCCCTCTTTCCTTAAGTATACTTTCCTTTAGAAATGCTACTTCTTCTTCTTTTGTGCACCTATTCATCTTTTATTTGCTCTTATGAAACAGGTGCAACAGCTCTTTGGCATATAATGTCTTTTCACCTATACAGGGTTCACCTATACTGCCAGTGCAAACATTTAAAAATGCATAATTTATTTTGCTAGCAAAATAAGAAAGAGATTTACAAATACATTAGTCTTCGATTTAATTATTAGAATACTGGGGAAGGATGTTTTTCATTTAATGCTTTATGCTGTTAAGCACCTGTGGTACTTCTGAAAACAGAGAATGAAGTTTGGATTTCTTAGTTGATGACTTTTAGAAATTCCTTTAAGCCCCCATGTAAACATGAATGCCAGATATGCTTAACTGGATAACACTTAAAATATTAAGTGGGTCCAAATTGTGCGTGGTGGGTTTGGGGTTTTTTTGTGTTTTTTTTTTTTTGTGTGGATCTTTTTGTTGTTGTTGTTTAGGTTTGGTATGTGTGTTGTGGTTTTGCTTATTTTTTGTTTAAAGCAGGGCAGGAATTTTTTAGATCAGTAGAGTATTAAATCACTTTCCTCCTAATCATTCATTTGCAACATATTGTGATTTCTACAGTTCATTAATGTTTGGTTAGTTCTACATTATTATAATTTCATATTAACTCGGGCATTCAGTTAGACTTGCTTTCTGCTTTGAAGGAAATTAAACAACACTCACAGCTATTGGGGAGGCATTTCATAGTATTTCTATATTACTCAATTTATAAAAGAAGAAAAAGATTATAATCTTCATATTCAGCCATGTTGCATGGAGTGTGTGTGTTTCATATATGAAAATACTTTAATTAGAGACAGTGCTTCATGAAGCATTTTATCTGTGTACATTTTGTGTATATATAAATAAATTAAATATGCCATTCTGAACTAAGTTTTCATAAAATATTAAATACTGACTCTTTGTTTAAATAAAATCATGTATTGATTTGGTGAAAATACTTATGTTCCAATACATAAGGTGGCTAACTTTTCCAATATGGATGAAGATGACATTGAGTTGGAACCAGAACAAAATTTAAGAAACTGGGAAGATATCATTCCAGAAGTCCAGCGGCGACGAATAGAAGAGGAAGAAAGACAAAAAGAGCTTGAAGAAATATATATGCTCCCAAGGATGAGAAACTGTGCAAAACAGGTATCTCTGGGTTTTGACCAACTAACTTTGATAGTTTTGTTGTTGTTTGTTTGGTTTTTTTGTTGCTGTTGTTTGGTCTTGTACTTTTGGGTTGGGTGGTTTTCACACGTGGCGCTCCTGTCCCCCCCTTCCTCCCCATTTTTGACAGGCTAGATAACACATTAATAAAATGTTTTAGTCATGTAGCTTTGAACTACTTAATCTGAAATTCCAGATCAGCTTTAATGGAAGTGAAGGGAAACGCAGTAGGAGCAGAAGATATTCTGGATCTGATAGTGACTCCATCTCAGAAAGAAAACGACCAAAAAAACGTGGACGACCACGAACTATTCCTCGAGAAAATATTAAAGGATTTAGCGATGCAGAGATTAGGCGGTAAGATGTGGGGGAACATGCATATTAAAAGGGACAAAGCATATTTTTTTATCATTTTAGAGTTTGAAAATATGGAAAACGGTCTATTTTTCCTGAATTTAGTTGAAAATTTTTATTCTAGGCATTTAAGGCTTTACTTTGTGTAGTTTGGGGTGCTGACATAAAGAACTGTTATGTCCAGAATTTGAACCTTTTTTGGTGAGGGATAACATTGGGTTCGAAAAATGTTCTCAATTGTTTTACAATCTTTTATTCTTCCTGCATCCCCTGAAGACAGTGGTTTCAAAAACCAGTTTCTAAAATGGGTGAGCTTTTTTTTTTAACACCACAAACAAAATATTCTACTTCCCATCATTTAACCTAAAAACTAAGGTTGAAGAAACAATATATACATTTTTGTGGAAATACCTACAAAAGGTTCAGTGAGTTTTTAAATTTCTTGACATTTTCAATGAATTAATGTTATATGGTGCTTTTTAAAAATATAAATAAAAATAAAATAAAAATACAAAATCCATTTTGTTAATTTGTTGTGGTTTAACCTCAGTAGGCAGCTAAGCACCACACAGCTGCTCGATCAAACTCCCCCAGAGGGACTGAGGAGAGAATCAGAAGGGTAAAATAAAAAAACTCGTGGGTTGAGATAAAGACAGTTTAATAGGCAAAGCAAAAGCTGTGTCTGCAAGCAAAGCAAAACAAGGAATTCATTCACTGCTTCCCATTAGCAGGCAGGTATTTACCCATTTCCCATAAAGCAGGGCTCCATCATGTGTAACGGTTACTTGGGAAGACAGATGCCATAACACCGAACACCCCCTCTCCCTCCTTCTTCCTCAGCTTTTATTGCTGAGCGCGATGTCATATGGTATGGGATATCCCTTTGGTCAGCTGGGGTCAGCTGTCCCGGCTGTGTCCCCTCCCAACTTCTTGTGCACCCCCAGCCTACTTGCTGTCAGGGCGGTGTGAGGAGCAGAAAAGGCCTTGACTCTGTGTAAGCACTGCTCAGCAATAACTAAAACATCCCTGTGTTATCAACACTGTTTTCATCACAAATCCAAAATGTATTAGCAGGTATGGTGCTCTGAAGAAAATTAACTTTATCTCAGTGAAAACCAGTATGTAAGTGAATCTGTACAGCTGGTCCCATCAATATTTGGTGCTAAAAATACTTCTTTCATAGAAGGAGGAGAAATTGTTTTGCTTTACTTTGAGTGGTTTGTGAAATGCTACTTTGCCTCTGTAATTTAAGTATGTTTCTCTAAAATACTGTAAAGCTTATAAAATACTTTTGATTATATAAATAACCTTAAAGAGTCTTGTTTCCTTTTCATCTAACATATAATGGTTTGCTGCTTTTGTCAGGGGTATTCTTGTGCTTGCATTCCTTTATCTTTCATATTATGTTTTCCTAAGTCTTAAAATCACCTTAAAATTGCAGCTAGCTCCTCTTTATTATGAGACACCTTACATAATGTCTGAATTCTATATTTATTATAAATCCACATTTGATTTTTATAATTAGACACATCACATTGCTCAATCCTTTGTCTTGTGAAATAAATTGTATCTTCTGTTGTTTTGTTTACATCAGTTATTAAACCAAATAGAACTCTGGCTTTATGATGTGGATTATCTTGATATACAAAGCTGTCCTAGTCTCTCTAGTTCTTTTTTTTTTTTTGCATTGTCCACATAGCCTTGTACTAAGACTTTACAAATACACTTTTAAAACCAGTGTAGTTAAGCATATGTTTTTTAACTGCAAAATTATTTTCTGTTACTAGGTTTATTAAGAGTTACAAGAAATTTGGTGGCCCACTTGAAAGGTAATCTTATTTGATTATATTTGTATAGCAACTTGGAAACTTGTTTTCATTAAAATTAGAACAATACACCAAGAAACTTTAGGTTGAAGAGAAAATAGTGTGCCTAATCTTTTGCCTTGACTATAACATGAATTTAAATTATTGGGTTTTTTTCCTTTCTTCATATATGGTATGTATGTAGACAGCCAGTTCGACAAATCTTTAAATTTTGAAAGACTGCTTGTTTTTCTTTATACTTTACCTACTGTCTTGTTTAATCTGCATTAGTGACAATCGTTCAGTTTTCTTGTTTGATAGAGTGGATAAAGCCATAGGCTTTCGACAGACTAACCTGCTAGTTTTGCATTTTTCTCATCGTCAGTTCTTATTTTAAGCTTTCTGTATCACTCTGTATTTTGACAGTAATTTCCCACCTTCATTTTCTTTAATAGTATTTATAGTCTATATGATCTTATTATATATATGAGTTCCTTTTCTATTTAAAAGAATGTGTGGTAATGTAACTCAAAACTGTGTCTATGTGAAACACCCTTTTTTATAGCTTCTGTATTCTTTTATATAGCTGCTGTTAACTGCATGGATCAAAATTGTACACAGCATAGCAAGTTTGGGTGAATGATAACTTACATGATCGCTTCTCCAGTTTCAAAATCTGAAGGAGTCATTCATAACACTAGTTTTAGAGCTGTAAAAACATATTTGTTTTCTTACAGGTTAGATGCTATAGCTAGAGATGCTGAGCTAGTTGATAAATCTGAGATGGACCTTAGACGTCTGGGAGAACTTGTACATAATGGATGCATTAAAGCTTTAAAGGACAATTCCTTTGGACAAGAAAGAGCAGGTAAAGTGTGTTTGGGGGTGGGGGAGAAGAATAAAAAGTGTCAAGAGATCTGAATAATTCTTGCACTCTGATTATAACAAAACAATTGTGTTAGGGGAAAACATTAACAAAATGTTAGCATGCTAGGTGATTTAGAAAAAAGGATTACAGTAAGAAGACTTTTCCCCCCTTTCCTTGAGTGAGTTGTCGCAGTAGAATGCAGCATGTTTTTGCTGTACCGTGAAATTTAAAATTAATCTGCTATTATTATCTGGAAGACCTTGAGTTTCTGGAGTTTAATTAAAGTGTTTGGTTAAGAAAAAGTCATTTGCTATAATTGAATGTCTGCTGCTGTAGCATCAAACTTTTTTTTTTCTTTATGTTTGTCTATAAGATACACATAAAGGCTAAATATTTTAATAATTTGGTCCTTTATTTTAAGGAGGTAGACTTGGGAAAGTTAAAGGCCCAACATTCCGAATATCAGGAGTGCAGGTGAATGCAAAGCTAGTCATCTCTCATGAAGAAGAGTTGGCACCATTGCACAAATCCATTCCTTCAGATCCAGAAGAAAGGAAAAGGTATTTTTTTCTTTTCCTAAAGGAAACCATAATGTAGTAAGTTATTCAAGGCTTTTATGCATATATTTAAGCAATCCAGACTCTAAGTACACTGGGACACCAGTGTCGCTCCATTCCCTCTAAGAACTGGCAGCAGAAATCTGCTCCATATCCTTTCTTTATTCTTTCTTCCCTCTCCTTAGGAGCCAGTATTTGCTTTGGCATATGAACTGTATTCATTGGGGACTGGGTTCAGTTACTCTTAATTATTACAGACTAGAAATTAGGTTTGTTGAGGAGCTGTTTTGTGTCACCTCTGCCTGAGAGAAAGCAATATTTGTCAAAGTGGAGCAGATGGTAATTGTTGGTAGTTGTTTAGCCCTCTGAACTTTTCTAGTGTATCCTAGACTATCTAGTGTATCCTAGACTAATCCTAGGGACTTTTCTAGTCCCTAGACTATCTGCTTATTCAGTTAGAAATTACACTTGAGTAATATTTTAAGCTTATCTTCATGGTTAGCCAGGTCTGACTCAATCCATGGCCTGTCTGATAGATGTCTGATGTTCTTTATAACTTAATCTTGATCTGCTTTAAAACATGTTTTGGTACTGATTGCAATAACTATTTTATAGAAATTGTAAGAAAACCTGATAGATATTTGGATTACTTATCTAAATATACCAGGATCTTAGTGATGTGTGGCATGTTCCCCTCTCCCTTGCTAAGTTTGAGAAGATCGCTTATTTATGTTTCTAATTTATTTCTACTAGATATGTCATCCCATGTCACACCAAGGCAGCTCATTTTGATATAGATTGGGGTAAGGAAGATGATTCCAATCTGTTAATAGGTATCTATGAATATGGCTATGGCAGCTGGGAAATGATAAAAATGGATCCTGATCTCAGTTTGACACAGAAGGTATGTCATCTACAAAATTTCATCAAGGACTTTTTTTGTTTAGGTAATAATGCCAATAAGAACAGTTACTAAAAGAGCTTATTTTATGATAACTGAAATTGCACAGAAGTTAGGTCAGTTGTACTCCTTTGTATCCTTCTGGTAAATTATTAGATTTCAAGATTTTGTGTATTCAGTTGAAGTATACCTTCTTAGAGTCTGTTATGTTTCTATATTTCTATGTATTTGGATCTCTGTCACTTGAATTCTTTCTCTTCTGTCTTTTGCTTCCCAAGTTTAAATGCTCTAGTTGTGTTAATTTTATTCTTGATCTTTTGGAGGGAAGGTTGTTTTGGGGTTTTGGTTTGGTTTTCCTATCCCTGGTTTCTTTGCTTGAAACTGTCTTTCATTCACAACATGAGAATAGCTGTACTCATCGGTGTAGAAGTAGCACAATGGCTGCTTAGAAGTAGTGAGAAACACTTAGGGAAAGACGACTTGAAGCAAACTCAATGACATTGACAACAACCTGTAGCTTTGGGATTTGAGGAGCCAGGGTTGTATACAAATCTGTTTAGTGATATCCTGCCCCTGCCTTCCATTAATTTGCTTGTTTTATGAAACCACTCATTCATATTTTAGGCTTCTGAAATATCCTGTGGTAATGAGTTAATGCATTTAGAAGCACAAGGCAGAACTAGGAAATCTGTGGATGACAGTGATATGGGAGCTTTGAATTTTTTAGATAAACTATGATAGTGTAAACAGAAATCTGAGGCTAGTTTCTTGACTTTACTGTAAACTTCGTGAGACCATTTCCAAGACTACATTAGTTGTGTGTTTAGGGAAAAATAAGACGTTTGAGAAATTCTCCATTCCTTGAAGCATGCCGGCATATTGGTCAGGTATAGTTAGAGTGGATTGGTTTTTTACCTTTTTTTTTTTAAATTCAGCTTTTTCTGTTCCCAGTGCTCCAGACTAACAGCTTCCTAATTTGATAATGTGTACTTGTAGTTGATACTACCATTGCTCTCCTCAGATTTTACCTGATGATCCAGATAAGAAACCTCAGGCCAAGCAGTTACAGACCCGTGCAGATTACCTCATTAAATTACTGAATAAAGACCTTGCAAGAAAAGAAGTGCAAAGACTTACTGGTGCAGTAAGTAAAGCTTGATATACAGTAGCAAGATAACATAATATTCTTACGGGCATGTCAGCAGATACTCGTTTTATTCATAGTTCCACTCTGCTTTGTGTGATTTTTCTCTGTATTGCTAATCATATTGTATGAGACTAACTCAATGAATTAATTGCAAGTTTAATATTGTTTTATTCTCTCTTATTTGTATATATTCTCTAGTGTTGCATTGGGCTCAGTCTTCAGTCCTGAGAAAAGTGGTGGTCGATAGTGGCAATAAATAAAATGAATTATTTCTTTAACATAAAAAACAAATCTTTTTCTGCAACTGTGGTGCAAAGACACTTGTCAGATGACATAATAAAGGTACTAATTTCCATTCAGGGCAATTCAAAGAGGAGGAAAACAAGAACTAAGAAGAATAGAGCAACAAAGACTGCAAAAATTAAAGAAGAAATAAAAAGTGACTCCTCATCACCACCCTCAGAAAAATCTGATGAAGATGATGAGGATAATGAGGTAAACATCATTCATATGGTAAAGATGGCTATTCAGTTGTTTCTATTAGTAACGCTTTCTATTTGATCTTCTGTTTGACTTAAAATTGAAGCACTTGAATGGCATCCTCCTTCTGTGACAGTTAATATTGCATCAATATAATCACATGGAAGATTATATCTATCTTAATTTAATGATAAGACTGTAGCTTAGACATTATGATTAGTTTTCCAAATTATAATATCATAAAATGATCATGTCGCCCAATTGCAAGTGACATTGTGCAATTTCAGTGTTCTTTAAAGACTTGAGCATGCAATTTTAATGTAACATCTGAACATTAATGTTTCTGACTAATCCATTATTACTACTGATAATGATTCTTCAGGTAGCAACTTTTGTTCAAGCTCAGGAAAAAAAAATCAAGCTTGATTAGAAAGAACAGCATGAATAAATGATGTTTCGAGACATGCAATTGAATGCTTCTGTGTATGTCAGGACTTTCATTATTCTAATAGACTACTCAATTCTGTTATGTTTTTATTACTTCTGGTGTATTCCTTTAGGCCTCTGTTTTTGTTGGATCATTTATTTAAATTTATCACAGAGCAAAAACCACTAGAGAGAGAGGGGAAAATAATGAAGTTTAGGGGCCATGTTGCACCTAATTTTGTGACTTTGAAGGTAGCTGAAAGAACACCAGATTCTTCAGAACACCTCTGGAAAAGAGAAAGTTGGAACTCTGTTCCTTTCTGTGACTGTGAATGTTTAATTCGTGATCAGTAAAAAGTTACTGGAACAAAGCTAACCAGAACAGAGGTCTTTTATCATCACCATAGCCTGAAAAATCAGCTCAGTCTTGTGATGCCTACTTCCTTATTGTTTTTAGCTCTTTGCAGCTTAACTACATTTTTACAGGGGCAGATTTCTTTGGGGATATGAAAGTTAAATGGACTTACTCTCTCACTCCCCCCATTACCCCTGCCCAGTCAGTACTTGTTTTGTGTCACATCAAGGAAATGAGTGAGTAGTCCTCATTTTGTTTTGGCAACTGCATCTGGCTCCATTTGATAGGTGTTAAACCTAAGTCTAAAGAAATCACACATAGATAAAAAGTACATTTTAATCTGATGGTTACAAAACTTGTATAGTTAGGAACTCAATTCGATGTGACATATATGCTTGTGTGTCGCAGGATGAGATTGTTTTGGTGAAATATCCACATAAAAAAATAAAAGCAGAAGAAGAAAATGAAGAAAAGCCTGAGCCAGATATTGGTATAAACAAGGAAACTGAAGAAAAAAAAGAGACAAAAGAAAAAGAAAATAAGAGGGATTTGAAAAGGGAGAAAAAAGAAAAAGAGGATAAGAAAGAATTAAAAAATATTAAAGAAAAGAGAGAAAACAAAGTAAAAGAATCTGCACAGAAAGAAAAAGAAGTAAAGGAAGAAAAGGTAACTAGGTTTATTTTTCTTATATAGCACTAGAAAAGGCCACAAGGATTTTGTGAACAATTTTGAATTGAAAAGGTCATTTACTTTACAGTTGTCATTTCACTGAAATCTTTTGCATCATTTGAAGTTTTATTTTTGCCACTTGTAACTACAAGAACAGGCAAATGAAATGGGAAATTACCTCTTTAAAGATGCATAGCTTAGTGGGACTGAGAGTGCAAGTGGTGCAAGAAACTTGTCCATTCTCCTTCTCCATCCCTCGGAGAGAGAAAATAAAAGGTACTGTCACTGAATGTCACATTTTCTTTTTTTTCTTGTTATTATTGAAGAGAATACAGTAATTACAGTGATTGCCTAATTACAGTATAATTCCAGCCCAAAAATAAGGTTTGCTTATCAGATACATTTTCATATTTTGTTCTTAGGTAAATGAAATCAAATCTGAAAATAAAGAAAAAAATAAAAAAGTTTCATTGTTGGATATTCCAGTTCATATTACTGCAACTAGTGAACCGGTTCCTATATCTGAAGAATCTGAAGAACTGGATCAGAAGACATTCAGTGTGGTAAGTCCCTTGTTGATAACTTAGTGTTTACACTTGATATTCTAAATGAACACGATTTTTGATGTTCTTGATTCTGCTATTAGGCATTATAACACAGATATCTATTGCCAGTAAAATCTTAGATCAGTGAAGCATTATTGACTCTAAAGTCAGTTTTGTTTTGAGGCCAGCAGGTTTTTTTTATTGCATTTATGCAGTATAGTGAAGAGTACTTGTCTAGTCATCTATGCTCTGAATAGTTTTAAATACAGACTGTGAAGATCTGTCCTCAAGAATAATTAATGGATACTGCTTCTTAAAGGACAGAAATTAATGAATTTTAATGCAGCTGCTGTAGTCTCTGGCTTGGCCTTATCAAATACCCCTTTGTTCTTTGTAAGCTAACAAGAGAAATTAAGTTTCAAAGTTGCTCTTGAAGTATTACAGACTTCCTGCGTTAGACAGAGGAAGGAACAAATCCTAAAGACCTTAGAAATATCTTGCCAGAGTAATATCTCTGATACCAAAAGAATTTCAGTTATATCACTATTTTTGACCACAACAGAATCAATAATGGAAATAAAAAAGGTAGTTAAACTCAATCTATGTAAAGTTTTATAGGTCGATTGGGGCCTTTGGAAAGATGCTGAGGAGTTACTTTGAGCAGCTACTTTTCTGCTGTGGAAGTTCTATCATTCAGGTCTCAACAGTTGTCTGTTACTGCCAGACAGGTTTACTGGGTCTACTGTGGTGCTGGCTGTGAGAGGCAAATTATCTTGTTTTCTCATCAGTATGGTACTGACCAGTTTACGTATGTGGGGGGGTTTGTTTTGTTTTTTATCTAAATGTTATAAGCGACTCATCCATAATTTCCAGGATATCTTGTGTGTGGCTTGGTGACTGAAAATCACTTGATTCCCATGTACAATTACGCTTCTCTGTTCACCTCTACACTTAAGTTAAGCAGTGTACTTTGTAAACTGTCTTTTTAAAGGTTGCTTTAAGCTGTGGTTAGTGCAATATGTAATGTAGCTGCTTAATTACTTAATGGCATGAAATGGTAATGGAACAGCTTCACTGATTTTTGAGTTGTCCCTAGATGTTGACACAGTGATGGCGATGTTCTCCAAAACTCCTCATATTTTTGATTCTGGATATACAGACTTGTCTCTCTTCCTTAGTGTGAGCATTTCTAGGTTGGGTTTGCATATAGAACATTTATTTTGGCCAGGCCCTCTGTTCTGGAAGGTATATTCATCATTATGACATGGTCAGATGCAATCTAATTAGCATGTTTACCTTTTCAAATGGAAATTACTGCTGTGGGTTGTTGAGGCTAACTCATTTGACTTGTCTACCTTGTGACAGGTAAAAATATGCATTTCATCTGTCTACCTTGCCATTGTGATTGAATGGTATTTCCAGGCAAGTGTCTATAATTTAAAACATGCTAACTGGTTTATCTGCATTTACTATTAAAACGTTTGAATTAGTGTGAAAATTCAAGAATGCACATATGAAATATATCTATGGGTACATCTGTGTTGTCATCGCTGTTACTAATTTAGGCACACCTAAACTAGCTTTATTCTAGATAGCTCAGTTTTTGTCAGTATCTGCATAGAACTCAGACTTAAAAACTGCTCAGAGAAGGAATGCTGATCCTCTGTTGAATGCCAAGTTTCATTGTTGCAGAAAGTATCTACTTAAAATACATTAAACATTCTCATATTTAATCTTGACACTGAGTTTGTATAGCTTTAGAGGTCTTAAAAAGTAAAATAAGTCTTGTCCTATGTACTTGTGCTGAAAGTTAAACCCGTGATTGTAAATACCTAGTTATAATTTCTTTCCCTCAGAAAATCTTTTATATTAAATTAGTGCTTTCTTAAATCTTTAATATTTGTTACATACAATCTAATGCTTTCATATAGGAGTAAATTTTCAACTGGATTTAAAATACTACTTTTTCCAAATTAAACCTTGTAGTAAAACTAAGAGAGCTGTGAGCGAAGACTTGTTTTTCATTTGACTTATAACAGTACTGTCTTTGCCTATATAAATAGCACAATAAGGGTGGGTCGTGTTTTACAATTTTTACTATCTTTTTATTTTCCTTTGAATTAATGTATTCCTTTTTTACATTTTATAGTGCAAAGAAAGAATGAGGCCTGTCAAAGCAGCATTGAAACAACTGGATAGACCAGAGAAAGGCCTTTCTGAAAGGGAACAACTGGAGCATACTAGACAGTGCCTAATCAAAATTGGGGACCACATTACTGAATGTCTAAAGGAGTACACAAATCCCGAACAAATTAAACAGTGGAGAAAGTAAGTTATTCTGCATGATTTTTCTTGAAAAAGGAAAATCCATAATAGCTTCTATTAAGCAGAATAATTTTTAATTATTTCTCTTGTTTCTTATTCTCCCTTTCTTGTATTTTTCTGCTGTATTAAATAAGGACTTATAAAAAGATGATTATAAATGTCTCCAGCTTTTAATGAATTCACTTTTTCATACTTGAATAGCAATGCATTTTGTCCAGTAGGTGGAGTCATCTTACTTCTTAAAACCAAAAGCAAACAGAAAATGACTGTATTTAGATTATATTTATTGTTTAGTGGAAAAGAGTTCTTATCATTAAAGAATCTAGCTTTTTCAACTCTGAAGTTTGTTGTGTTTTCTTTAAATTTTTTATTCATACTAAAAATAGGCCATTATAAATTTTTGTGTTGGAAGTTTGAATGATTTTGAGTTGCAGAACCCTTTATTATTTTTAAAAATATACTCTAAAATGAAATCCGATGTTAACTATGACTTTATAAAAAACATTTATCATAACATACTCAGAGATGTATTTCAAAATGAAAGAAGATTTTTAAGTGTTCTTATGCATCTGTGAGGTGATAACTTTGGAAAAAATAAAAAAATGGTGGTTTATAAACTTGTTATATTTTGTTGTTAAGTTCTTAATACAAATTGAGTTAGTTTTATCATACTGTGCACTTTAATCCTTTATGGTTGCAAATCTATCCTGCACTTCCATATACGACACTCAATCGAGTATTTAATTTCCTTGCAGACTGTTGTTAACAGAATATTTCTGCTGTTTGTACTTGCTTTACTTCAAAATATTAGAGTGAACTGAAATACAAAACCAATATCCATGTTCCCCCCCATGGGTGTTGGAACTAGATGATCTTTAAGGTCCTTTCCAACCTGAACCATTCTATGATTCTATGTCTTAAAGACACATTGGTAAATGTTATATTTCTTGAAGTGGAAATTCATAGTGGAACTACTATAATATTAATTCATGATAATGCTACAGTACCATACATAGATTATTAAAATATGTATTTCATTTGTCTTTAAAAAGACATAGAATCTAGTAAAGGTATTCTGTATTTCTTATACAGATGTCATTGGGCACGCCACTGGCTGGTTGTGTCTACTTTTGCAAACCTCTAGGTCAAAACTATAATGTTTAAATCATCACAGTGAAAGAGCAGATAGATATTTCTTGAGGGTACACACTTGAGATGTTTCTGAACTAAACAGTAATTAGAACAGTAGTATTCTGTAGTCTTTTAAGCACTCCACCTGTAAACTTTCCTAAAAGAATTCTAGAATTTAGATCTGGTGTCTGTGATCATAGAAGCAAATGTCTTTAGGGTTTTGGCTTCTTGACGCTAGGAGAGTTGATTTGTTTTCCTTTCTTCTTTCATAGCATAGATTAGAATCAAAGTTTTTGCCATGCTACTTCCATCCTCTTTCAGATTTCTCATTTGGTTTCAAAAGCTTTCACCAGGCTTTGGAATTATGTGGAAAAATCCTGTCCCTGATATCTTTAGGGAATGAGGCATGTAGGTCAAATTTCTTACACTGCAAGAGATTTCAAATTTGGAAGAATCTTTACTGAGTAGTAAATACTCAAGTTTTCTGACATATTTCAAACAATCTTTCAGAAGACTTGCACAAAAAAGTGAAAACTACATTTTTATGCAATTGCACAAATCATTCTATTAACAGAATTGCCATCAATACTACTTTTCATGCACTTTGCATTCTGCAGTCATTGTGATAAATATTACAAAATGACAAATTATTAAAGAAATTAATTTCTCAAATGGTTGAAATATAGCTACATAATGTTTGCTGTGCAGCTAGGTAATATTCTGTGTAACAGACTTCACAATGATTTCAGTTTACTGAAGTATTGTTGAAATAATTTCATTTAAGTCATATTCTGTTGTATGATACAATAAAAACTAATATATGGAAAAATTATAACCTCTCTTTCTTTTTCCTCAGAAACTTGTGGATTTTTGTCTCTAAGTTTACAGAATTTGATGCCAGAAAGCTGCACAAGCTGTATAAACATGCAATCAAAAAACGCCAAGAATCTCAGGTAATACTTTCAGACTCTCTAAATATACAAATATATATTCTGTGTTTTATAACTGTTTTATTAAGTATCAATTGAGTACACTCGATACATTTGAAGTGTATTTTACTGTTCATAGTAAACTAGTCTGTTTTCTCAGGATATTTTCTGAAGAATTCAGATGCAACTTTGGGATTTATCAATGACAATTTTTGTACTTGTCTCTTTTAGCAACACAGTGACCAGAATATTAGCAGCAATGTGAATACACATGTAATTAGAAATCCAGGTAAGAAATCTTGAGCATATTATTGTGCTGGATATCTTAAATGACGGTATGTAAAATGAAATAAGCTAAAAACTGTCTCCTAGAACTCCCATAATGCTGGATATCATAGGGATAGGCTGACTTATCATAACTTCACTAGTTTGCTGATGAAATTCAACTAAACATGGACTGAACTTGGTACTTACTGATTTTAGTAGCAAGTTATTTGGCTATTCTTTTAAAGTAAATAAAGTAATTAAAAAAAAAACAAACACTTTTTCATATTTAATTTTGAGGAAGAGAGGCCAACTCAACACTTGTAAACTTCTTGGAGGCTCTATACCTGTTTGTAGCAGTTGTAATGTCACCATATCATAAGAAAGATATTCCCTGAAGTCATGGTTAGCAATCAGTTATATGGGATGTCTTTTATTGTTGACAATAATACTGTTTTTCTATGCTCTCACACTTGCCTTCTTGTAATACTTGGTTTTATCATGTTATGTAAAACCTTGAGTATGTTATCATGGGTTTAAAATGAGTATAATGTATTTTAGGAATACCACTAAAAACATTTCATTAACAAGGTGTACCTCTAAAACTGATGTTCATGCTAGGGCTATCTCTCCTTAGAGAGACTTCCTTATAACCTCTGCTTTATTAAACAGATGTTGAAAGACTGAAAGAGAATACAAACCATGATGACAGTAGCAGGGACAGTTATTCTTCTGATAGACATTTGTCACAATACCATGATCATCATAAGGACAGGCATCAGAGAGATGCTTATAAGAAAAGTGATTCTAGGAAAAGGTCCTATACAGCCTTCAGCAATGGAAAAGACCACAGAGACTGGGATCACTATAAACAAGACAGCAGGTAAATTGTAAAATCTGTTAAGAATTCCCTTCCTGATTTTGCAGCATGCTTGTAAGTAAGCACCAAAATATCTTTTCTGAGTAATGCAGAATTGCAAAGAAATTTCTCTAATGCAGTTCTGTTGAATTGACATAATTGTAGTTCTTACTGTGTGTTCAGTAATACTAATATAAGTAAATCTTTTCAGATACTATAGTGATAGTAAACATAGAAAGTTGGATGACCACAGGAGCAGAGATCACAGGTCAAACCTGGAAGGAAGTTTAAAAGACAGTCGGCCTCATTCAGATCACCGTTCCCATTCAGACCACAGGATACATTCAGATCACCGTTCCGCTTCAGAGTACAGCCATCAAAAATCTTCCAGAGATTATAGGTACCACTCAGACTGGCAAATGGACCACAGAGCTTCTGGTAGTGGCCCAAGGTCACCATTAGATCAGAGGTCTCCTTATGGTTCAAGATCTCCTTTAGGACACAGATCTCCATTTGAACATTCATCAGATCACAAAAGTACACCTGAACATACATGGAGTAGCTGGAAAACATAACAAAGACTGACATTTTCTGGACCTTCTTTTAGCCATATACAGTAAGCTAACACAGTAATTGCCTTATGTGACTTGAAAGATATGGACTGGATATTCTGTCAGTAGCAGTATTGTTACTTCTTTCCAGGATGCAAGGTCTATTATCCCAACAATAGAAAAATATTTTTGTATTTAAAGTTTATGCTGCACTGTGCTGCAAATGTTGTGGCACTTTTTTTTTCCTCCCCTCTTTAAGAAATGGAAAATGTTTACTTTTACAGGGACCTCAACACTGCCCCATTCAGACTGGATCCCATAAAACTGTTTTGAGGCTGAACACAGTTTAAATTATGTTTGCAAATGAATTTTTAAACACTGACCTGTGATCATGTTTCAGGAAGGAATGAGGAGTTTGTTTTGTTTTCTTAGTAAAGAATTCTCAAGGACTTCTGTTCACTTTCCAAAGCTATTTGTTTACATTGTACACTGCAACCACCTTGCCGCTTTTCATCACAAGCTTGAATATTTAAGTTCTGTACCTTTAACTGTAAAATAGCCATGATTTCTCCTGTTTGTGATCAGTTGTAATAATGCCCTTTTATAAAATAAAATAAATGGCTGGAAATTATTGCAAACTAATTAAATGAGCTTTCCTTTTTTTTTCTTGTTCCTTTCCCCACCAACTCAGGCCTTCTTGTCACAAGTATGAAACAAAGTCAGTATACTAACACTTTATAATAAAATATCTTTATGAAATCACTGTTCAGAATGCAAAAATGGGAAAAGGGAACATTTTTATTCTATTTAGTGCCCCTTTTTTATTGAATGCTTCAGATAAATGGGGGGGTTTGTTTTTCTATTAACCTGTCAGTATTGTGATTTGTTGTAATGAAATGGTGGGAAATATTCAGCTAAACTGTGATCAGAAAAGTTTTTTCCAGTCCGCTATTTTTAAAGAAGGAGTCTTCAATATCACAGGCCAACGCCCAATACAGTGCTAGGAGCTGCTGGGTCTCATTGGGGTAGGCAAGGCACCCTTCTGTCAGATGGCGCACCAATTCAATGGGATTAGATGCCTGTTCAGGAGTACAATCCCAGGCTATCAGAGGTGATAACCACCTTAGGCACCTGCCCAAATCCTTCGACATACCCTGCCATCCAGGGATCATCTTGCAGCATGTTTCTCTGTGACATCAACAACAACTTGCTTACTCTTCTGCCAGGATGAAACCAGGTTCCACGCACCCAACAACTATGCAGAGATGTTAGATGATAGAATCATAGAATGGTTTGGGTTGCAAGGGACCTTTAAAGGTCATCTAGTCCAAATCCCCACTGCAATGAGCAGGAACATCTTCAGCTAGATCAGGTTGCTCAGAGCCCTGTCCAACCTGACCTCGCATGTTTCCAGGGATGGGGCATCTATCACCTCTCTGGGCAACCTGTTCCAGTGTTTCACCACCCTCATTGTAAAGAACTTCTTCCTTATATCTAGTCTAAATCTACCCTCTTTTAATTTAAAACCTTTACCCCTTGTCTCCTGTCATAACAGGCCCTACTAAAAAGTTTGTCCCCATCTTATAAGCCCCCTTTAAGTACTGAAAGGCCCCAATAAAGTCTTCCCAGAGCCTTCTCTTCTCCAAGCTGAACAAGCCCAACTCTCTCACAGGAGAGGTGTTCCATCCCTCCAATCATTTTTGAGGCCCTCCTCTGCTCCTGCTCCAACAGGTCTATGTCTTTCTTGTGCTAAGGACTACAGAGCTAGATGCAGTACTCCAGGTGGGGTCTCACCAGAGTGGAGTAGAGGGGCAGAATGACCTCCCTCGACCTGCTGGCCACGCTTCTTTTGATGCAGCCCAGGATACAGTTGGCTTTCTGGGATGTGAGCACGCATTGCTGGCTCATGTCCAATTTTTCATCCACCAAGTCCTTCTCTGCAGGTCTGCTCTCAATCCCTTCATCCCCCAGCCTGTATTGATACTGGGGGTTGCCCTGACTCAGGTGCAGGACCCTGCGCTTGGCCTTGTTGAACCTCATGAAGTTCACACGGGCCCACTTCTTGAGCTTGTCCAGGTCCCTCTGGATGGCATCCCATCCCTCAGGCATATCAACTGCACCACTCGGTTTGGTGTCATCTGCAAACTTGCTGAGGGTGCACTCGATCCCACTGTCAATGTCATTGATGAAGATATTAAACAGTACTGGTCCCAATATGGACCCCTGAGGGACACCACTTGTCACCGATCTCCATCTGGACATTGAGCTGTTGACCACTACCCTCTGGATGCGACCATCCAACCAATTCCTCATCCACCAAACAGTCCATCCATCAAATCCGTATCTCTCCAACTTAGAGAGAAGGATGTTGTGGGGGACCATGCCAAAGGCCTTACAGAAGTCCAGATAGATGACATCCATAGCTCTTCCCTTGACCACTTAATGTAGTCACTCCATCATAGAAGGCCACTAGGTTGGTCTGGCAGGACTTGCCCCTGGTGAAGCCATGCTGGCTGTCTCGAATCACCTCCCTGTCCTCCATGTGCCTTAGCATAGCTTCCAGGAGGATCTGTTCCATGATCTTCCCAGGCACAGAGGTGAGGCTGACAGGTTGATAGTTCCCAGGGGCCTCCTTTCTACCCTTTTTAAAAATGGGTGCAATGTTTCCCTTTTTCCAGTCACCAGGGACTTCACCTGACTGCCACGACTTTTCAAATATCATGGAGAGTGGCTTGGCAACTACATCAGCCAGTTCCCTCAGGACTCTGGAGTGCATCTCATCAGGTCCCATAGACGTCTGTACGTTCAGCTTCCTCAGGTGGTCTCGAACTTGATTTTCTCTTACAGTGGGAGGGACTTTGCTCCCCCAGTCCCTGTCTTGAGGTCCATCCACTCGAGAGGTGTGGGAAGAGAGAGGTTGCCAGTGAAGATGGAGGCAAAAAAGCTCTTGAGTACCTCAGCCTTCTCCTTGTCTGTTGTTACCAGTTTGCCAGTTGTGTTCATCAGTGGGAGTATGCTTTCTTTGACCTTCCTTTTCTGTCTGACATACCTGTAGAAACCCTTCTTGTTATTCTTAGCATCCCTTGCCAAGTTCAGCTCCAGCTGCGCCTTGGCCTTCCTGACCCCATCCCTACACAACCGGGCAGCGTCCCTATACTCTTCCCAGGATACCTGTCCCTGTTTCCACTGCCTGTGCATTTCCTTCTTGCCCTTTAGGTTGACCAGCAGGTCTCAACTCATCCATGCTGATCTCTTGCCTTCCTTTCCTGATTTCTTACACCTGGGGATCGAGAGCTCTTGTACTCTATGGAAAGCATCCTTAAAGATCTGCCAGCTCTGTTCTGCCCCCTTGTCCCTGAGGGCAGTTTCCCAGGGGGAACTGTCATGACCGTGGGGCCTGACCACGGGAGGCTGTCTACCAAAGGTGTGCAGAATAGAAGGTCAGTTTTCAGTGCCTTGCAGACGGGACTGTGCTGATTTCCTTATCGATGTTGCTGGGGATTTTACTATAGAGTGCGCCTGCACAAACTGAAAGTTTAAATAGCAGACACTGCAAGATAGCGGTCTAAAGATTCCTGTGACCTCTAGCCTTTACCGCGCACTTGCCAACTTAATCACACCCTAGAAGCGCCCCACTACGCTTCGTATGCAAATAACCACCCTCTAGAACTTCCCAACTACGCTTCACATGCAAATGATGGAAAACCGAAAGCATAAAAGATAGCCAAACAGACCTAAAGGGGGAGCTTCTTGCCACCTACAATACCGTGAGTAAAGAGGACCAGTGAGACGTCGCTGGATCTACGGGTGGTGACTATCTGCTTACACTTTTTCTTTCCCTTTTTTCACTCTCTCTCTCTCTCTTTCTATTTCGAGCACTTAAATTGTTGTTAAATAAATCATTTTGGTGAGTTTTTAACATCTGGACTTGTTTGTGCCTTAATTCCAATTTTACACTAATGATCTCGACCTGGTCGGGACATCTCCACCCCTCCTTCCTCGCCTGTCCCTTCTGAACAACCTGTAGCCATCGATAGCCACATTCCAGTCATGGGATTTGTCCAACCAAGTTTCAGTAATGGCAACTAGGTCATAGCTTTCTAGCAGCACAGTGGCTTCCAACTCCTCCTGTTTGTTGCCCATGCTGCGTGCATTGGTGTAAAGGCACTTCAGCTGGGCTGTCAGCCGTGTCACCTTCTTAGAGGAGCACCCCCTAATTCCTTTGGGGTATTTCACTGGTGTTTCCCTCTTGGCTCCTGTTACCTCAGGAGCTCCTGTCTCATCTCAGTAAGACTTCAAGTGTGCTGCAGTGTAGCCAGCATGTGTCAGAGCAACAGACTGCGGACCCTCGCTAGCACTCTATCCCTCTAACCTTGGTGTGTCATCCCACAGCTTGTCATGGACAAGCCTGATATTGTCCCCTTCCCCCTCAAGTGTAGTTTTAAGCTCTGTCAATGAGCCCTGCAATGCTCATGAGCAAAGACTCTCTTCCCCCTTTCAGAAAGGTGAATCCCATCTGATGCCAGCAGGCATCCCATTATTGAAAAACCTGAAATTGTGGCGGTGACACCAGCCACAGAGCCATGTATTGATAGACTGGGCCCATCTGTTTCTTCCAATGTCACTTCCTGCAATTGGAAGGACAGAGGGAAAAAGTAACCTGTGCTCCAGATTCCCTTACCAACCAATC
Organism: Larus michahellis; assembly: GCF_964199755.1. NCBI lineage: Eukaryota > Metazoa > Chordata > Aves > Charadriiformes > Laridae > Larus > Larus michahellis. Next base: position 19,532,325 of record NC_133929.1, on the reverse strand, counting down.
CAATGTTCGATCCAATAATAGGATCAGCTTACATAAGTATGTGCAAGAACCTTTTTCTTACATAAGAATGTGCAATGAAGTTGTACACATGCATCCTGAAGAAGAGGGAGGTGTAATCCCTCATTCTCCTTGCAAGATAGCCTACCCAGCACAGGAACAGCATCAATGCCGGGCCATATGCCATCCCAGGGCCAAATGCATGGCCATTGCTTTTATTAAAATGTTCCCAGATACAGTGAAATAAAGTGATAAGTAGCACAGCAAACAGCAAGAGCCAAAAGCAGCCACAACAGTAAAGAAAGCATACTCCATGATCAGCACAGAAGCCTGCCAATTAACAACTACAACAGCTATAGCACACTCAGATCAAAACTGTCGTTATCTCAAGCCCACATTGAGTGCCAAAAAAGGACTGTGGTGGGTTGACTCCAGCCAACAGCCAAACACCCACCCAGCCACCTGCTCGCTCCTCTCTCCCACGAGACAGGGAGAAAATAGAAAGTAGGTGAAATGACTCAAGGACAGAGATAATTGCAGTTTAATAGGGAAAGCAAAAGGTGTGCATGCAAGCAAAACAAAAAGAGGAATTAATTCACTGAGCTTTTATTGCTGAGCTCAACATCATACAGAGTGGAATATCCTTTTGGTCAGTTTGGGTCATCTGCCTGGTTCTGTCCCTTCCTAACCTCTTGCCCACCCCCAGCCTACTTGCTGTGTAGTGGGTGGGCAGGGCAGAGTGGGAAAGAAAGCCTTACTGATGTGCAAACACTGTTTAGCAATAGCCAAAACATTGGTGTGTTATCATCAGCACTGTTTTTAGCCACAAATACAAAGCACAGCACCATATGGGCTGCTATGAAGAAAGTTGACTCCATCCTGTAAAGGTATGTGGAAGGAGAGTGACTGCTCTTTTAAGGGTATTTGGTCAAAGGAGCCATAAACAAGAAAATACAGACACAAACATGACCAACACATGATAAGGGAGGTTTTAGCGATCCTGACTGGGATAGCGTTGCACACCTAGGAGTTAGTGATCCACAATGCAGTTACCCTGGGTAGGCCCAGGCCTGTGCTGTGCTGCACTATACGCATGTACAGGTTGGCGTTACGGTCTGCGTTGGGCTGCACAAATCCCTTGGCCGCAGGATAAACTCAGAAGCTCGTTGTAACAGAGGAGCCCGCAGGCAGCTCCACTTGGTACTGGAGATTATGCCACCTGCGTGGCCTTGCCTTTAGCTAACAGTGCAGCAAGAAGCTCTCATGAGAACTTCCTTTGGGAACAGAGTTGGGTTTTTTTTGTAAGGAAATTAGCTCAAAGGACAAAAAAAGGGAGAGCTCTCTATGGACAGGATCTGTTCATTAAGCACGCCATCTGGGCTAAATCCGATGCTGCACGAATGTGGGGTGCCCAGGATTTGAAGGGGTGTAAGATTTACTTGCTATCTGTGTTCCTCCTCTTTTTCTGTGTCATTAAATCAGTTATCTTATTAAGCCATTTGTTGTCAGGCCTTTCTTATTGAGATCCCTCCCTCTCTATTTCTCTCTCCCCCACACCCACGGTACAGACCACAGGGAGTAAGAACAAACCTGGTCAGTCGTGCTAATTGGTAAGGATATGTGGACTGTGAGAATTTTTAATTTTTCAGTTGGGAAAAAGAAAGGAAGGGAGACAAACACACAGAGACATAAAACCTGACCAATTAGCATTAACAAAACAATAGCCAGAAACAAACCCCATCAGTCACACTAATTGATGGGCTATCAAGAAACTGCAGGCTAATTGAACTTTACAACTGATAAGGATGTAACCCTGAGGGTGTAGGATGTTGGAGGGGGATCAGTGGAACTATGCAAAATGATGAGGGAATGTGCAGGTGAAGGGGGAGCAGGGAACAACAAAGAGGGGGTTAGACAGAAAGGGGTGTAAAAGAGGCTGTTCAGTATGCTTGTTTGTCCTATTGTCATCTTAAATCTTTTCTTAACTATCTTTATGCGTAATCTCACACTCTATCCCGTGTGTATGTGTGCTGCATGAACAAAGTGCCAGCTACTGGGGGACTGGTATGAGTATATATGGTGCAAGCTACTGCAGTCAGATTGGGGGTGTAAGTGTCCTCAGCCTGTGCTGTCGGTTACTGGGAGCAAGTAAAGGTCCTAGCATCAGTGGCTGGAGGGGCCATAACTCTTTGGATCTTGGGAGGGTCCTACAGACTTTGAGCCCAGAGTACCAACTGCTGGAGTCAGATTAGGGGTATAGGTACCCCCAGCCTGTTGTGTCAGCTAGTGGAACAAGTGGGGAGGTCTCAGTCACTGGAGTGGGTGGGACCCTTGGTCACCAGCCACTGGGGTGGCGTCATTTGTTTAGTGACCAGCCCAGCCTAAACCAGTGTGTCCTAAAAAACAGCTACTGGGTGGAGGGACCAGCATGAGCAAGGCAACTGAAGGGCTCAATGCCAGTGGCTGTGTGGTGGTGCAGCCCCCCCCACACACACACTTCAGGCCACTTGGTACTTGGCGTGATCTCCCTCCCAACCTGGGCCACAGAACAACACAATGGACCAGAAGGTAACATAATGGTCTTTCAAGAAAGAAAAGGTAGAGAGCAACAGACCAAGAACACAATAGTGTGCCTAGTCCCCGTGGCTCCTACCGCTTGAAGATAATAACTGTAATTGATCACTCCTGACACTATATGGATCGTGGCCACAGAGGGGGGGATACCAGGACCCCAAGATCTAGCAAGCTCTGGGGTTGCGTAACTATCGTCCAAGTTGGGCTGGAGTGGAAAAGTACCTGCTGAAAGTCAATTGTCTCGGATCCTATAAGTAGCAATTCTAGCTAAGACCCTTTGAGCTCTTCTGGATCGCAGTGGGCTGTGGCCAGTAACTCCCCTGAGTTGAGATACCTCTCAGGCTGACACCTCGAGGCCAGGGCAGGAGAAGACCCTTCTCAAGCCTCAACTATCGCCCATTGAGGAATGCCGATGCATCGTATTTATTCTAAATCTGAGAAAGGGAATTTTTAACTACAGGCTAGTCTCTCTCCCTCTCATCCACCTCTCCATCTATATGTTGTGAGATACCCATTAGTTTTATGGATGTGGATGCTCTTCTGTCCATCCATGCACGTGTAGGCTTGCTAGCATTGCCTGCTATTAAGAAATTCCCGATTGGAGACCTGCATGTGTGGGTGTGTGCGCGCATGTGCTTATATGCTTTGCTTAGATATATACGTATATATGTATTAATCTGTGATTTGTGCCTCTACTCATGCATATATGTATTGATTCGAGATACCTTCTCGTAAGTTAGTGTGAATCTTGCCATCTTCGAATCTGTAACTAAAAGTCGCTGTTCAGTTATTTTGTTTACTCACTTTGTAAACCCCTAAACCGGTTAATGATTACGTGCTGCTAAAATTCAACCTCTCAATCTGCCTTACATCATTAATAAATTTTGAATAGCTGCTAAATCATAACTGTTTCAAATATTTTCATCTGCAACAGGCTGGAGCAGGGCCACAGATCAGAACCTGTGTGCCTGGTGCCAGCTGGTGGGGGGGAGTGTCTTCCTCAAACCTAGTGTGTGGGGGTGTGTGCATGTCAGTCACTATCAAACTTCCATCTGGACTAGCTGATGAGTAGGAGGGGGAATTTGTGAGCATGGAGTGCCTGTGGGATGAGTGTGTGAGTGCATGTGTTTGTGTTTGCTAGTGAGCATAAAGCTGGACTAGCTGGTGAGTAGGGGACCCATTAAGCAGGTAAGAGGACTTGGGATCTGGGCAGGGGTACCAGGCAGACAAAGGGAGCCATGCTTGTGACTCTAGAGAGCGATGCATGTGGGCATTCACTAGTGACCTCCTATCTCTACCAGCCAAAGAAGGGAAAGAGGACTTGTCTACGTTTATGTTTTATGTCAGTCCTATATACAGGTGCTGTTGAAGGCAGCACCTTGCCAGCAGCAGTCTGCATAGCCAGCCACATCAGCATCCTGTGTGCATATCTCTGCTCAGCTTTACTACTGGTTGAATTTGCAAATGGGAAAGTGACAGCCACATCCCTCAGCCTGGGCAGAGGTCCTGCATCCCCAGGCACAGCAAACTGGGCTCCAGTGGCCAAGCAGGAGAGAGTCCCAGGCTAGAGCTTCTGGAGGCCGCTGCTCCTCTTAACATCCCTTAACATATCCCAGCTAGACCCAATACAAAACACACTTATTAGAAAACACAGCCCTGGTTCCTATGCAAAGGCATATATTATATAAGGTGTCATTCATTAGAAAATGCAAACACTCTGGGAATTAAAGGCCACAATTAAGGTTATATGCCTCACCCACTATAATCCCACCCACAATCCTCTTTGTTCCCTGACTTCTGCTTTTGTTTTTTTGTTGTTTTTTTTTTTTGCATAGAGCTGCTCTGGGAGGGGAAAAGGGCTCAGGCTGTGGTAGCCTTGCTGCCTTCTCCAAGTATATTTTAAAGAGAAATCAGGTGTTAAAAGTTTCAGTGTTCAGACTAGGCCAAGTAGGTCAGGTGTGGTGAGGCTTTCAGAGGCCAAGAGATTTCCATCAGTCAGGCCTGGGTAGGAAACAGGCATGGTGCTGTGCAGGAAACACCTGGGTCAGCTGGCTTGTCTCTAGTAAATGTGGGTAGTCCCTGAGTAAGAACCTAGGTTGAAATTTTAAATTAGCTATCAGGCCTGGATTTACTTCATCTGACTTTAGTAATGTAAAAGATGTCTGGGTTCCCTCTCTAGTGAAGGACATCAATAGGCACCTCCAGAAGACAATTAATCCCAGCCTAAAATAGTGCCTCTGACTCCACTAACTACAGAAAAGGCATACATGTTTAGTTTACTGAATTTAGATGAAATAACTCTACAGGGAAAAGTCCAACCTCTTTCAAGGCACCTAAGACCTTATTTGGATAGAGCTATCACTTTCTAACAAAGCAGAATGGCATTTATGTGAGAATACCTCCCAGTTGTTAGGGCACTGGCACTCTCAAGATGTGAAAGAGCATTTTGACTTGCCTCTCACGAGCCACAGCAGAATACTTAAACTACTGCACTCCAGAGGAGGGCAACCAAGCTGGTGGAAGGGCTGGAAGGCATGTCCTATGAGGAGCAGCTGAGGACTCTGGGTTTGTCTAGTCTGGAGAAAAGGAGGCTGAGGGGCGACCTCATTGCTCTCTACAGCTTCCTGAGGAGGGGAAGTGGAGAGGGAGGTGCTGATCTCTTCTCCCTGGGATCCAGTGACAGGACGTGTGGGAATGGTTCAAAGCTGCATCAGAGGAGGTTTAGACTCGACATTAGGAAACATTTCTTTACCGAGAGGGTGGTCAAACACTGGAACAGGCTTCCTAGAGAGGTGGTTGATGCCCCCTGCCTGTCAGTGTTTCAGAGGCCTTTGGACAATGCCCTTAATAATAAGCTTTACTTTTTGGTCATCCCTGAAGTGGTCAGGCAGTTGGACTAGATGATTGTTGTACGTCTCTTCCAACTGAAATAGTCTAGTCTGTTCTACTATAAATAATTCTTACCATCATCTGTGGCAAATTTGAGGACTAATCTGCTAGAATACCTGCCAAAAGTGTCCTGCAGGTAAACTGGGTAGATGAAGGATTGATTTGTGACTCTGCAGGCACCACCCTCATGACTTAGAAGTTTTTTTCTCTCCACAGCAGCATCCCTCCTTGGGGGATTTTACTGGATTAATAGTGAGAGAGGTAGAGATCCGAGAGGAACCTCTGGGTTTAAGCTGATAAGCCTATACTGTGAATCTCAATTCTGGATTTAAGCACTTCGCACACCAACTAGGCATTTAAAATCTTTTGTAGATGCAGCCTTCAGCATATACTAAAATCAACTGAAAGTATGCACTTTGTATTTTTAATGGATCATTTTCCTACTGTTATGGTGTACAAACAAGTGGAAATTAAGCTTTAAAACAGCAATACTTATGAAAATATTTCCTATAAATAAAAATTACTGAAACTCCAAATGTTGTCCTCAAACCAGGACAATTACACATTAAGTTCCTTTTATACATAGTTATCGGCTCTGAGGATTACCCCTGCATGTATCCAAACTCTGTAATCAATCTTAACGTTCAGTTGATTTACTAATCAGCAGCTTTTAATTTCAATGAAGTGTAATTCATAAACATAGATTAAAAGAACTCTGAATCAGATCACCAACATCACAAATTTACCTACATACATGTATTTGATCTGTGGCCATGTTGCTCTTCAAAACAAGCTAATTAATAAGAATAATAAAATCTAATGAACAACATTGATATACACAGTCCTCGTTCGTTTTGAATATAAATGGAGAGAACTAGAGGCACCATACAGAGAAATTTTATCTTGTAAACAGCACTGAATAGCTTTTAAAACAAATTGAGTCATTATTAGTCATTTCTGGGCATTATACAGACAGCATTTTTTTAATACCTAGAATAGAGAAAGACAGAAAGGAATACTGTTTATCACTCAAGACACAGACGAGAATTAAAATAACCCAAATCATGAAAACTTCAGTGTAAAACACCCCAGCTGTACTTATATGAAGAAAATGAGAACATGATATAAAATTGCACTATCTGACAAAAGAGAAAACAAACAAGCCATTTGTTTTTTTCCTAAATATGTCCCCTAATGAAACACTCATTAGGTGGTGCAAATCTTGCAACACTGCTTGTTTAATTTAGGGGTAAAATAAATAAATAGCCACTCTCCATCCTCAAAAGAACATAAAACAAATGTCCGATATTGTGGTGGGTTAACTTTGGCTGTCTGCCAGATGCCCACTAAGCTGCTCTCTCATCCCCCATTCTCAGCAAGATGGGGAGAAAATAAGATGGAGAAGCTCATGGGTCAAGATAAAGACAGGGAGATCACTCACCAATTACCATCACAGGCAAAACAGGCTCGACTTGGGGAAATTAATTTTAATGCTAATTAATAATAGAATAGGATGTCAAGAAATAAAAACAAAACTGGAAATACCTTGCCCCCCACCCTCCCTTCTTCCCAGGCTCAACTTCATTCACAATTCTTCTACCTCTTCCCCTCATGAGTAGTGCAGGGGGGATGGGGAATGGGGGTTGCAGTTAGTTCATAACAGGTCTTCTCTGCCGCTGCTTCCTCCTAACACTGTTCCCCTGCTCCACAGAATATCTTGAGTTGGAAGGGACCCATAAGACCCCATCCAGTGCGGGGTCTCTCCCATGGGCTGCAGTCCTTCATGAACTGCTCCAGCATGGGTCCTTTCCATGGGGCACAGGCCATCAGGAACAGACTGCTCCAGCATGGGTCCCCCAGGGGCCACAGGTCCTGCCAGAAAACCTGCTCCAGCGCAGGCTCTCCATGGGGTCACAGCCTCCTTCGGGCACATCCACCTGCTCCAGCATGGGGTCCTCCATGGGCTGCAGGTGGATATCTGCTCTACCATGTTCCTCCATGGGCTGCAGGGGGACAGCCTGCCTTACCATGGTCTTCACCATGGGCTGCAGGGGAATCTCTGCTCTGGTGCCTGGAGCACCTCCTCCCCCTCCTTCTTCACTGACCTTGGCGTCTGCAGAGTTGTTTCTCTCATATATTCTCACTTCTCTTTCTGCTGCTGCTGTGCAGTGTTTTTTTTACCCTTTCTTAAATGTGTTATCACAGAGGCGCTACCACCATCACTGACTGGCTCAGCTTTGGCCAGCAGTGGCTCTGTCTTGAAGCTGTCTGCAACTGTCTCTGTCTGACATGGGGGCAACATCTGGTGTCTTCTCACAGAAAACACCCCTGCAGTGCCCCTGCTACCAAAACCTTGCTACATAAACCCAATACAGTTATCCATAATGTTAATGTAAGAGAATGTAAATAGTTGGGGAATTATTTGCTGGCAAGACAGCAGCTGCTTGAAATGAAATGCACTGATGTGCTTACATATGGAAGGGCCCTAACTTAATCACAAGAAGGAATGGTAGGTTCTCAAACCCTGCTTTCAAGTTTTGCCTCACTTCATAGGTGCTCTATGCAGATTATTCTTCCAGCCACATTTTTCAGGAAGTGAAGTGTGATAGAGAGAAAAAAGAATTTTTGGTTTCAGTCAGTTGAGCATACCATTTCCTTTTACAATACCCTTGTTTAGGAGCCATATGTACATACAAGAAAGATGAAGGATTAAGCACCGTGTTGTCTGCTCGGTTCTGTAACATGCTTCCTATGTGTCCTGGGGAAGTCATCAGTTTCCACAGCTACAGAAACAGAGAACCATCCTCATCTGCTGTTAAAGAGGTTCTATTAGCACAAGGTTAGGAGAAATGGTTAGAAATCTTGCAGAAGAGATTTAAAATAATCTTTTGAATAAGCCATTAAGATAGAAGGCATTGGCTAACTATTTTTAAGACAAAGACCCACAACAGATAGCTTCAATAACTTACTAGTTGTTGCATTAAAATGCCAATGACCATGCTATATTGCCTTCTACAGAGCTTGTAGTAGTAAGCACATTTGAAAGTAAGCTCTTACAGAAATAAATGTCTTCTTTTATACACATTAAACACATATTTAAAGCTCCCTTTGATTTCTACAGACAGATGTTTCCATAGAGCATTTCAATGACATATCTACCACTTAAGATTGTTGTTTTGCCTAGGCTTTTGTTACAGTTAGTTAGAATTTGGGATGGGGGAACATTCTAAGTTGTGTTTATTAGGTCTATCTTTCTAGATATGCATCTGATAAAACTTGTTTTAAGCTTTGGCACTTTCAATTTACCTTCATGTTAAGTGATTAGAGCCTTGCAGCTGAAATATTAAAATTTCCATGCATGCTGAGCAGATCATCTTGTTATACAAAGCTCTGTAATCTTATGGACTCTTCTGTACCATTAATTCCCTCAGTCACTCGGTTTCCTCTTCAATTTTACAGCAATTATTTTCTCTTCCAAGTTTCTTCTGGTTTGAGAGTTATCCAGTAAATTTAAAAGAGGATTTTTCATAGCATCTCTCGAGACAGACACGGCAACATCAGACCACTGTGTCTAAGCTCTTCTAAATATCTCTGTAAATATTGCAAAGGAAGAGTGTACAAGCAGGATTCTGAGGGGATGTGTCCTGCCGTTGGTTTCAATAAACTGGCCTGGTTTGCAACTGCTGATCATAGATTTCACTGCAGAGCTAATTTAGAAGAGGAAAATAAACATCTGCAAGGAAGTAGAATGATTGTATTCAGCACATTCCTACACAGCAAGTGAAGGCTAAAAAACAAATATGAGGCTTTGGGTTACAGAGTGCCTGCCCAGTGCACGACCCACATCCCCAATTTCTCTGCATCCCACCAGGGGTCACTAATACCACATTACAGGCGTTCCTCAGTAGGTAGGCAACTTTATTCTTCTATCAGAATAATTTAAAAGTATTTACATATTGCACAGTCACTCTTTTATACAAACATATACTTACTAGCATATTCATGAACCACATCTAAGAGGTTCAGCAAGGACTGACACATTGTGAGGTTTCTATGCATGAAAATAAAATCTGCAGCTTTCTAAAAGACAAGCCATTCCTAGAGTCTGTGAAAGCTCAAGTTCTCCGGAGGGACTATTCACAAGCTTCAAAATATCCACGTTTGGCATTAACTTCAATTAAGTAATTAATTTGGGGAACAAACAAGAGGAGTTAGAGACATGCACAAGCCTCCAGAGCTATGATCTTACTGGCATCAGGGAAACATGGTGGGATGGCTCCTATGACTGGAGAGTTGGAATATAAGAATACAGGCTCTTCAGGAAGGACAGGCAGGGGAGACAAGGAGGGGGTGTTGCCCTCTATGACAAGGACCAGCTGGAGTGCATGGAGCTCCATCTGGGGACAGGTGAGGAGCCAACTGAGAGCTTATGGGTCAGGATTAAAGGGAGGGCAGGGACAGGTGATCTTACAGTGGGGGTCTGCTAAAGGCCACCTGACCAGGAAGATGGAGCAGATGAGGCCCTCCACAGACAGATAGGAACAGCCTCACGTTCACAAGCCCTGGTCCTCATGGGGGACTTCAAACACCCCCATGTCTCTTGGAGGGACAACACAGCAGGGCATAAGCAATCCAGGAGGTTCCTGGAATGCATCGATGATAACTTCCTTCTCCAAGTGATAGAGGAGCCAATGAGGAGAGGTGCCATGCTGGCCCTTGTTCTCACCAACAAGGAGGAGCTGGTGGGGAATGTCAAGCTCAAGGGTAGCCTTCGCTGCAGTGACCATGAGGTGGTGGAGTTCAAGATCCTTAGGGAAGCAAGGAGGGCACACAGTAAGCTCACTACCATGGACTTCAGGAGAGCAGACTTTGGTCTATTCAGGAATCTGCTAGGCAGAGTACCATGGGATAAAGCCCTGGAGGGAAGAGGGGCCCAAGAAAGCTGGTTAATATTCAAGGATCACCTTGGATCTTGGAGATCAGGAGCGATGCATCCCAACAAAGAGGAAGTCAGGCAAAAAATACCAGGAGGCCAGCATGGATGAACAAGGAGCTCCTGGACAATCTCAAACAGAAAAAGGAAGCCTACAGTGGGTGGAAGCAAGGACAGGTAGCCTGGTAGGAATACAGAGAAATTGTCTGAGCAGCCAGGGATCGGGTTAGGAAAGCTAAAGCCCTGACAGAATTAAATTTGGCCAGGGATGTCAAGGGCAACAAGAACAGCTTCTATAGGTATGCCAGTGATAAAAGAAAGACTAGGGAAAATGTGGGCCCACTCAGGAAGGAAACAGGAGACCTGGTCACCTGGGACATGGAGAAGGCTGAGTGACTCAATGACTTTTTTTACTCAGTCTTCACCAGCAAGGGATCTAACCACACCACCCAAGTCGCAGAAGGCAAAGGCAGGGACTGGGAGAATGAGGTAGTAGCCCACTGTAGGAGAAGATCAGGTTCGAGACCATCTGAGGAACCTGAAGGTGCACAAGTCCATGGGACCTGATGGGATTCATCTGCAGGTCCTTCGGGAACTAGCAGATGAAGTTGCCAAGCCACTATCCATCATATTTGAGAAGTCATGGCAGTCTGGTGAAGTTCCCACTGACTGGAAAAGGGGAAACATAACCCCCATTTTTAAAAAGGGAAAAAGGAAGACCTGGGGAATTACAGACCTGTCAATCTCACCTCTGTGCCCTGCAAAGTCATGGAGCAGATCCTCCTGGAAACTCTGCTAAGGCACATGGAAAATAAGGTGATCAGTGAGAGCCAACACAGCTTCAGTAAGGGCAAATTGTGCCTGACAAATTTGGTGGCCTTCTACAACAGGGTTACAGCATTGGTGGACAAGGGAAGAACAACTGATGTCATCTACCTGGACTTCTGCAAAGCATTTGACACTGTCCCACATAACATCCTTGTCTCTAAATTGGAGAGACATGGATTTGACAGATGGACCACTCAGTTATAAGGAACTGTCCGAATGGTTGTACTCAAAGAGTTGCAGCCAACAGCTCAGTGTTCAAGTGGTGAGCAGTGACGAGTGGCATTCCTCGGGGGTTGGTACTGGGACCGGTACTATTTTTATTGGTAACGTGGATGTTGGGACTGAGTGCACCCTCAGCAAGTTTGCCAATGACACCAAGCTGTGTGGTGCAGCTGACACACTGGAGGGAAGGGATGCCATCCAGAGGGAACTGGACAGGCTTGAGAGGTGGGCCTGTGCAAACCTCATGAATTTCAACCAGGCCAAGTGCAAGGTCCTGCACATGGGTCAGGGCAATCCCAAGCACAAATACAGGTTGGGCGGAGAATGGCTTGAGAGCAGCCCTGAGGAGAAGGACTTGGGGGTGCTGGTGGATGAGAAGCTCAACATGACCCAGCAATGCGCACTTGTAGCCCAGAAAGCCAACTGCATCCTGGGCTGCACCAAAAGAAGCGTGGCCAGAAGGTCGAGGGAGGTGATTCTCCCCCTCTACTCTGCTCTCATGAGACCCCACCTGGGGTACTGCATCCAGCTCTGGAGTCCTCAGCACAAGAAGGACATGGACCTGTTGGAACGGGTCCAGCGGAGGGCCACAAAGATGATCAGAGGGCTGGAGCACCTCTCTTATGAAGACAGGCTGTTTGGCCTGGAGAAGAGAAGGCTCTGAGGAGACCTTGTAGCAGCCTTCCAGTACCTAAAGGGAGCCTACAGGAGGGATGGGGAGGGACTCTTTATCAGGGAGTGTAAGTGATAGGACAAGGGGTAATGGTTTTAAACTGAAAGAGGGGAGATTTAGACTGGATATCAGGAAGAAATTCTTTCCTGTGAGGGTGGTGAGACACTGGAACAGGTTGCCCAGGGAAGTTGTGGATGCCCCTTCCCTGGAAGTGTTCAAGGCCAGGCTGGATGGGGCTTTGAGCAACCTGGTCTAGTGGGAGATGTCCCTGCCCATGGCAGGGGGGTTGGAACAAGATGATCTTTAAGGTCCCTTCCAACTCTGTGATTCTATGAATTAACCAAGCTCTCTTAGCTATGCTGTACTTCAAGAACAAACATGTGCAAATAACATTTTCTTCAGCAATTCCACAGCATAAACAAGAAAATGAAAACTTTTTAGTGGAAGTACTACATTTCTGAAATATTACTTATTTGAAGGGCTTGCAGTTCAACACCAGTATACATATACAGACACACTCGTGAGATCCACAGACAGAGAAAGTTAACTAATAAATGGTACCTGTCTACTAAGTATGAGCATCAGTGTAGCAATGCTAGGCTTTATCCACTAGCTTTCAGCCATGAGATCTTTAAATTCCATGCACCAACAAGGAAGTACAGCCACACACAAAATAGGGAGAAACTCCAATGCATTGCGAGAGATGGTGCAAGTTCTTTTCTTCTGAAGCTCATGCTATGGAATTAGAATATCAGAATTATAAAGAAAGTTCTCTGATTCATGTCTCTGCAGCATAAATGCTATGTTTAGGAGATGCAGAATTATCAGTGATGGTTTTCTGTGCTAACAGGAAGCACTTCATACTCTCCCTCCAAAGAAGGGAGGACCATTTGTTTAAGGGATAGAACAAGATCCCATTCTTAATGGTTTTAACTAGAGAACCCAACAAATTACCAATGTCATTACAGAAGAGAGGTGCTGACCTCTACAGTAATAGGAAGTACAGAAAAATATACAAGTTAATATAGTAATAAAATTTTGTTAAGTCAAGTAGGAGCACTGGGTATATGTACATGTGTATAATGCATAATTACTCAGATAAATGCATAAATATTGAAATATATAAGAATAAAGTTCTTTCTATTCAGGGACATTGAAAATCATTTCACCAACTGCAAAACAAATAGATACAAAGAATACTACATTCAACATACATGAAAACAGTAACACAATATATACAATATGGTGGGTATCCCAAGACAAAGCATCCCTTCATATACATGGTATACACATATATTCAATATATTATGACAATATATATTTTAAAACTTTGTTATAGACAACCCCCCCCTACAAAAACACAGCAAGGATCAAGCACACAAGTCCAGGACTGACAAAGAATTTGCTACCCGTGCTCACACCATCACCACCACTTTCATTGCTGGGAAAGATATGCCAGTGCTCTTTTCTGGGGTGCAATGCCTCCACATCCTTCAAGGCACTGTGAGCAGCAGCTGTGAAGTTAACATCACCAGTTGTGAGTAGGTCAAACACACATGAGTAAAAATAGATGTCCTTCACCAGTATCTTCTCATGGCATTTGGTGGTGGCAGTTTCCAGTGTGTACACTGACCAGGGATGAGTAGCACTTGCCTGGGGGAGTAACTGCCCCATCACAGACAATGGCAAGTGGCCGTTATCATAAATACGTTCACTTGAAGGGCAACCATTCACACAGAGCTGCAGATCCTGACTCTCCTCGTAGGCCATAGCAAACTCCTGAGGCATGCGAATGGCCAGCATTAAGTAGTGTCCAAGTTGGCGTATAAACACTGTGGTTCCGATGTACCTGGCATGCATTTCAACATATTTGCCACCAACTTTTTCTACAATTTGCAAGCTCTTGATGCTCCCACCAGTTCCACTTGTTGTGCCATCCACAAAAGCTGCAGGTAAGTCATCAGTCACTGCTTGATATACTTTCTGATCTGTACAGTCTTGGTATGATTTAAAGATAATAGTTATCTGGGGGTGGGGAAGAGAAAAAAAGAAGTTAGTGATCATGGAAAAAAAAAAATCTCTTACTGGAAGAGTTGCCAGGATTAGCTGTGTTAGAGTACTGTAAAAGCACTGATATGTTTAGTCACAACCATCAGTACGACAACCAGAGACATGAGAGATGCATTACCAGAACAACTAGTCAAATTACTGGTTACAGCTCCTAATCCATTTGTCCTAGGAATTGGGAGATTTGACACTTCCAATCCACTGCTACTAGAGAATGTGCCCATGGAGAAACAAAACTAGACTGAAAAATAACCCAAAACATGTCCTTTGAAGGGTGACTTCCAGCATAGAAACCAGAAGCATAAACCAATTACTTGTTCTTTTAAGATTACAACTGGCCTTTTAAATCTTTATAATTATTGAATAAGCCATGACAGAAACAGTAGGTCCTCTGATACTCTGGAAATAGTTAGGCTATTTGGCAGACTGAGTTTGAGGTGTCCAGTGACTTTTTCCAAAATAAAAAATATAATCAAGAGTTACATATAAACATTAGAAAGAGAGATGCTTCTTCCTTTCCAGTTTCAGAAGGGAGGAAACCCTTCTGAAAAGGGAAAAGGTCAAAGGATATTTTGCACTGGAAATAGGGCTTCTAATCATCCCTTTCATCCTTGACTGACTAAATCAAGACTACTTAGTCTATTATTTAAGCACTCTGATATAAGAGTCAGGGTACTCCAAAGCACATTAGAAGATATTTTCAAACTAACACGACAATTTTCCTTAAAATCTACTTACTAGCAACTCCACTTGTTTTAATTTCAATTAACTAGCACACTTCTGCATAACAGCTTTTGTTTCCTGCTCCTCTGCTTTGAAATAAGAGCTAGAGCTTTAACAGCTGGATTGCAAATAATCTGAGTAAAACCTTGACCTTATCAGCCCCACCTCTTCATACCAGTTGTAAAAGACAAGTCTTTCCTTCTAGCACCTCTTCCTTCTCCCATCCCAACAACTCCTCCAAATATGCAGGCATACGCTAAACACTACGTTATTTTTTAATGTTTGGTTTGTCCCAGTTAGTTCATTCTGTTAGTCTTTCTGTCTCTCTCTGACATAACGTCCTGGTTTGAGGTAAAACAGACCAAATTTTACTTTGCAGCTAAGCCTCTTCTAACTAACTGAACTCTCTGAAATTAACAGCATATTTTTCCGACAGTATCCGCTTCCAGAGTGATAAGACCTGATAGTTTATAATTTATGCCAAGGAATGGTATGCAGAGATGCTGTAACAACCAAGGTCAGCTGACTTTGTTATTTGCCCCATTGGAGGGTTGGAAACGGAAGAGCGTAGAGGGGTTGCACCTGCGGGGAGGAGGGGACAGGACAGGTGACCCAAAACTGACAAACAGGGGTATTCCATCCCATCTGCCCCATGCTCAGTATAAAAGCTGAGGGATCAAAGGGTCAGCACTCTTTCTTCAATGGCCGGTGTCCAAGGAGGACTCTGTCTGTTCATCTGCCTTTGATCCCAATCTGTGCATTCCTGAATCCAGATCCGGAATCCAGTTTCCATCCGTTGCTGAGTCCAGTCTGGGACTTCCCCAGTGCCTGCCAGATCATCATCCTGGGACCCCAATATGGTTTTGTATATATTGTATATTTTCATTATTTTCTTTTTATTTTATTATTAATATTTCATTCGTTTAGTTTCTTTTAAACTCATAAGTTTCTTTCTCTCTCATCCTTCTCTCCCTGAAGGGAGATGCTCTACCTTCTCTGAAGGGGAGAGAAGTAAAAGAGAGCATCTGTTCATTTTAGCGGCCAGCCCAGCCCAAACCACGACACATACACATACAGAAAGCACTTGCTATTTTAATTCCACGTGTTCCCACTGGTGCTGTGGAATCCAGATCCTGAGTTCAGCTCCCGTCCATCACCGAGTCCAGTCTGGGAATTCCCCAGTGCCTGCCGGTGCCGTGATCATCATCCTGGGAGCTCGATACAGTTTCGTATATATTGTATATATTTAATTATTTTCTTATTAATATTATTATATTTTCTTTTTATTATTTTATTAATAATATTTCATTAAAGTAGTTTAGTTTCTTTTAAACTTATAAGTCTCTCTTTCTCTCATTCTTCTCTCACTTGGGAGAGAAGTTAGAGAGCATCTGTTGTTCATTTTAGTGGCCAGCCCAGCCCAAACCACGACAAGATGTGCTTAAAAATTTAATTTTGGACCAAATCTTTCCATTCCTACAGATGCCAATAACATCATCCTCACTGAGTCTGCCAAGCATAAAGATTACTTAAACCCATCTTACCTCCTTTCAAAGATGGTGTTACTGAACATGTAACTTTCTGAAGCTGCCCAAGTGAAGTTTCTAGAAGACTGGGGAGGGAGAGAGTAATCATCAGTCCTGTGCGGGAGCGATGAACAGGATCACTGAGCAAAGGGCATGGGGTGGTGTAACGGGAAGGGATCACAAACTCAACAAAAAAGTGTTACCTCCAGCACCTGCATGTAAGAAAGGAAGTGCCTACAAGGCACCCTTATGAAGAAATCCCCAAACCCTCTCCAGGAACTCAACATGCTGAGATACCTCTCTGAAGTGCCTGTAGCACAGGGAATAAACATGATGAGTTAAGAAATCCATGTGCAGTTGCAGGGCTATGATCTTGTTGGGATCATAGAGACGTGGTGTGATGGCTCCCGTAACTGGAATGTTGCAATGCAGGGATATGGGCTCTTTAGGAAGGACAGGAAGGGAAGACGAAAAGAGGGAGTTGCCCTTCATCTGAGAGAGCAGCTGGAATGCATGGAGCCCTGCCTGGGAATGGATGAGGAGCCAACTGAGAGCTTATGGGTTAGGATAAAAGAGAGGACAGACAAAGGTGACATTCTAGGGTGTGTCTGCTATAGGCCACCCAACCAGGAAGAACAAGTGGATGAGCCCCTCTACAGACAGGTAAGAACAGCCTCATGTTCACAGTCCCTGGTCCTCATGGGGGAATTCAACCACCCCGATATCTGTAGGAGGGACAACACAGCAGGGCATAAGCAATCTAGGAGGTTCTGGAAAGCATCAATGACAACTTCCTCACCCAAGTGATAGAGGAGCCAATGAGGAGAGGTGCTCTGCTGGACCTCCTACTGACCAACAAGGAGGGGCTTGTTGGGGATGTGAAGGTCAAAGGCAGCCTTGGCTGCAGTGACCATGAGACGGTGGAGTTCAGGATCCTGAGGGGAAGGAGGGAGGAGAGTAAACAGCAAGCTCACAACCCTGGACTTGAGGAGAGCCAACTCTGGCCTCTTCAGGGATCTGCTTGGAAGAGTCCCTTGGGACAGGGCTCTGGAGGGAAGGAGGGTCTGAGAAAACTGTTTAATATTCGAGGATCACTTCCTCCAAGCTCAAGAGTTCCATCCCAACAAGCAGGATGTCAGGCAAAAATGCCAGGAGGTCTGCATGGATGAACAAGGAGAGCCTGGCAAAACTCAAACACAAAAAGGAAGCATACAAGAGGGAGGAAGCAAGGAGGGGTAACCTGGGAAGAATACAGAGACACTGTCTAAGCATGCAGGGATGAGGTTAGGAAAGCTAAAGCCCACATGGAATTAAATCTGTGCAGGGTTGTCAAAGACAAAAAGAAGGGTTTCTACAGGTACATAGGATACAAAAGGAAGACTAGGGAAAATGTGGGCCCATTGCTCAATAAGATGGGGGACCTGGTGACACAGGACACAAAAAAGGCTGAGGAACTGAATGCCTTCTTAGCCTCAGTTTTTACTAGCAAGACCAGCCTTCAGGAATCCCAGGTCCCAGGAGGAAAGTCTGGAGCAAGGAAGACATACCCTTGGTGGAAGAGGTTCAGGTCAGGGAACACGTAAGCAAACTGGACATACACAAGTCCATGGGCCCAGACAGGATGCACCCACAAGTGCTGAGGGGACTGGCAGATGTCAGTGCAAGGCCATTCTCAATAACCTTTGAAAGATCATGGCAACTGGGAGAAGTGCCCAAGGACTGTATGGAAGCAAATGTCACTCCTATCTTCAAAAAGGGCAAGGAGGAGGACCCAGGGAACTACAGGCCAGTCAGCCTCAACTTGATCCCTGAGAAGGTGACGGAGCAGCTAATCCTGGGAACCATTTCCAGGCACATAAAGGATGGGAAATAATCAGTCATGCTTGACCAACTTGATAAACTTCTACAATGAAATGACTGGCCTGGTAGATGAGGGGAGAGCAGTGGATATAGTCTACCTGGACTTCAGAAAGGCCTTTGACATTCTCCCATAAGATCCTCATGGACAAGTTGTTGATGTATGGGCTAGACAAGCAGACAGTGAGGTGGGTTGAAAACCGTCTGAATAGCTGGGCCCAGAGGGTAGTAATCAGCAATGTAAAGCCTAGTTGGAGGCCAGTAACTAGCAGTGTATCCCACGGGTTGATAATGGGTCCGATTCTGTTCAACATCTTCATTAATGATCTAGATGATAGGGCAGAGTATACCCTCAGCGAGTTTGCTGATGACACCAAATTGGGAGGAGTGGCTGATACACCAGAGGGTGGTGCTGCCGCCATCCAGAGGGACCTCAACAGGCTGGAGAAATGGGCTGACAGGAACCTCATGAAGTTCAACAAGGGGAAATACAAAGTCCTGTACCTGGGGAAGAATAACTCCAGGTACCAATATATGCTGGGGGGCTGCCCAGGTGGAAAGCAGCTTGGCAGAAGTGACAGGACAAGAGGCAATGGGCACAAACTGAAGCATGGGAGGTTCCATCTGAATATCAGGAAACATTGTTGTTTGTTTTTTTTTTTTTTGGACCATGAGGGTGACCAAGCACTGGAACAGGTTGTTTAGAAAGGTGGTGGAGTTTCCCTCCTTGGAGGTATCCAAAAGCCCTCTGGACATGGTCTCGGGCAACTGTCTCTAGGTGACCTTGCTTGAGCATGGGGGGGTGAAGCAGATGACCTCCAGAGGTCCCATCCAACCTCAAAACCTCAACCATTCTGTGATAATACATCTCTAGAAGGTCCGTGGCTGGTGTGTCTTAAACACAACACTTGTAACACTGCATTATCACACTATTCTGTGAGCACCATAATGGAATTACAGTGCTGTAGGTCTGCAGTTAGTAGGTGCAACTATGTTGCTATTTTACCATAGATTCTACGGCTTCGTGTGTTAGATTGACCCTGGCCAGCAACTAAGCACCCACCCGTTGCTCGTTCACTTTCCCTCCACCCCAGGAGGATGGGGGAAGAGAATGGGAAGAGCAAAAGCAAGAAAAATGCACGAGTTGAGATAAAGACAATTTAATAAGGGAAAAACACACCCACAGAAAAAAAACCAAACAACAAAACACACCACAACAAAACCAAGTGATGCAAAGGCAATCACTCATCACCTCCCACAAGCAGACTGATGCTCAGCCCATCTCTGAGCAACAGCTACTTTGGAAAAACTACCTCCTTTTTTTTTTTTTTTTCTGAGTATTATGTCATATAACATGGAACATCCCTTTGGTCAGTTTGGGTCAGCCATCCAGGTTGTGTCCCCTCCCAAGTTCTTGCCTACCTCCAGTCTGCTTGCTTGCGGGGGGTGGGGTGAGGCAGGCGCACACAGAGCAAGAAACAGAGAAAGCTTTGAGCTAAGTACTGTTGTGTTGTTCAGCAATAATCAAAACACTGGTGTGTTATCAACAGTCTTGGTCACAAATTGAAACAGCATGGCTGCTATGAAGAAAGTTAACTCCATCCCAACAAAACCCAGTACACTTCACATCCTTGAATTTCACATGCTTGCAGTGAAGTGACAGTGTTCTTTAAGACAGACATTTTCATCAGTTTATTCATAATTATATTGTTTATTAGGTTTTGTTAGCTTTACTGCTATAAAGTATTAATAGCTGAAAAAAAATGACACAAGAATCAACAGACTTAATGTGCTGTTCTTAAGCATGAGAAGAGTGCATTTTTCAATGAAAGAAATTAAACATTTTCTATTTTGCAGCTGTAACACCAACCAGAGCATCACCACAAACAAATGAATTCTCATTCCTGTAGGAACCCAGACTTGCTTAGGTAAATGACTCCAAGAACAGGAGTTAGTAAACTGGATTAGTTCTAAAAGCAAGAAAAGAGGCAAACATTTCATCATCTTATTTTTTGAAAAACCTTGGTGAATAGCTACTGTAAAAGAAAGCACCTGCAACTCTAACAAGTTAATATTCCTTCAGTTACTAGTTTGGAAAAAAAGCACTTCACTGTAGCACAGTTGTTTCTGTAGTCTGCATTCATTCATTTTGCTATCAAGTATTTTATTATTTTGTAGATTGCATTCTACTATATCACTCATCATGACTTTAAAATGCACGCAGACTATTAAAGTCTTCATTTGCTTTGAATTAGTACAAGGTTGTGCATACAGTTGTTTTCTTATAGGGTCTTGTGATCAAGATCACATCCCAATATTCAATTGGCCCCTACTGCTGTTTCCATTTCCCCCCCTTCATAGAACTCCACTAGGGAAAGAGGGAGCAAGCAGGGGAAAGGGCAGAAGAAAGAAAAAACAGTTCAGAGCTACAGAAACAAATCCTATTTTCAGCACACAAATTCACACATATATTGCATGTCCTTGGTGACTTAGAAAATCTGAAATAGCAACTTTCCTCATGGATTAGTTTGAGCAAGTAAGCAATATAAGTTTGGCACATTTGTACTGTACTACTCCATCTATTATTGATGCTATCTAAAATATCAATGCCTTTGTTAAACATTTATTTTTCTTCTGACCAAGCTACTCTGGCTCTGCTTATTAATTTTTAAATATTTCTTTCCTTGCCCAGTCTAGCCCAGCCATAACAATAAGATGCAAATTCAACTCCCATATCTAGAAAGGCAACTTCAGATGCCCGTCTTTTAGACCTACTGCAGGCAAAATTCCTGAGGAGAGAGTTCAGGCAAAACCTGCCTAGAATTAGGCCAGACTTCATACAGATGTTAGAAAACACAAAGGTGACAGTACCACATGCAAGAAGGTGATACTACTTATTGGACAGCGAATGCAGAAAAATTTGAGTTCTGTTGTGGGGTTTTGGGTTGGTTTTTTGTGTTTTGTTGGGTTTTTTTTGAGGGCGGGGGTGTGTGTTGTTTTGCTTTGTTTTCCTTTTACTTAAGAAAAAAGACACGTTAAAAGAAAGGAGGTTTTTGGAAAGATTTTGATCTTGCACAGTTTCACTCACAATTTCAGTGGAATAGCTCCAGGTCCATCTCCCTCCCCATACATTTCTCTTGACTAGGTTGTACTTTCAGGCAAGGGGCATGCATTCAGGCAGAACCTACCTCAATACCACTGTAGACTCAAAGTGGTACTAAAATTCAGACCCACCCCTTCCTCCTCAACTACAAATCCCAGCACATATGGGCCACAACACCTACCTTGGAAAGGTTACAGTCAGCATTCAAGTATGTAACAAGAAAAGCTAGTTAGAGAGGCAAGGAACATTGATTATAACAAGGAAGTTATTCAAACATTTAACAACTGTACACTCAACCAGTGGAACATGCACACTGAAACAGTGTCTTTACAATTCACAGAATCACAGAATGATTCGGGTTGGAAGGGACCTTAAAGATCATCTAGTTCCAACCCCCCTGCCATGGGATGGGACACCTCCCAAAAGACCAGGCTGCTCAAAGCCCCATCCAGCCCGGCCGTCAACACTTCCAGGGAAAGGGCATCCACAACTTCCCTGGGAAACCTGTTCCACTGCCTCATCACCCTCACAGTAAAGAATTTCTTCCTGATATCCAATCTAAATCTCCCCTCTCTCAACTTGAGGCCGTTACCCCGTGTCCTATCATTACACTCCCTTATAAAGAGTCCCTCCCCATCCTTCCTGTAGGCCCCCTTTAGGTACTGGAAGGCCACTATAAGGTCTCCTCGGAGCCTTCTCTTCTCCAGGCTGAACAACCCCAACTCTCTCAGCCTGTCCTCATAGCATAGGTCCTCCAGCCCTCTGGGTCATCTTTGTGGCCCTCCGCTGGACCCGCTCCAACAGGTCCATGTTCTTCCTGTGCTGAGGACTCCAGAGCTGGACGCAGTACTCCAGGTGGGGTCTCACGAGAGCAGAGTAGAGGGGCAGAATCACCTCCCTCGACCTGCTGGCCATACTTCTTTTGATGCAGACCAGGATGCGGTTGGCTTTCTGGGCTGCAAGTGCACATTGCCTGCTCATGTTGAGCTTCTCATCCACCAGCACACCCAAGTCCTTCTTTCTCCTCAGGGCTGCTCTCAAGCCATTCTCTGCCCAACCTGTATTTGTGCCTGGTTTCAGTTGGGATAGAGTTAATTTTCTTCCTAGTAGCTGCTGTGTTTTGGATTTAGTATGGGAATAATGTTGATAACACATATTGTTTTAGTTGTTGCTAAGTAATGCTTATATTAAGTCAAGGACTTTTTCAGCTTCCCATAGAAGCTGAGAGGGAACATAGACAGGACAAGCTGGCCAACGGAATATTCCATACCATAGACATCATGCTCAGTATATAAATGGGAGTTGGCCGGGGGGCAGGCATCCGTGATCACTGCTCGGGATGGGTTGGGCAATCAATGCATCAGGTGGTGAGAGCAATTTGTATTGTATCACTTTTACCATTATTATTATTTTTCTCTTCCATTACTGTTCTATTAAATTGTCTTTATCTCAACCCATGAGTTGTTTGGTGTTTTGTTGGGTTTTTTTTCCCTCCTTTTTCTCCCTACCCTACTGGGGTGTGTGGGGGACTGGTGAACAGCTGCATGGTCCTAGTTGCCCGCTGGGGTTAAACCATGACAATCACATTTCTTATGACATAAGATTTTGCTATTGAGCATTTCTTTTGTTAACAGAGCAGCACAGAAGCAGATGAGATCCCACAGTGAGCCTATGTAATAACGTGTCTGTATGTCTGAGCAAGGCACAGTGGGACAGGCAGACTGCAGAGATGGCAATCTGATGCATCAGAAGCAGCTAGTAGCGCTTCTTACGCTTTATCTTCAGAATAGGTCTGCAGTTTAAACTACATACTCCTAGTGCCCAACATCAAGAGAAAGCACTCAAATGCCTTCATTATGTACTATTCCAGTCTACAGGAAAAGATAAGGAATGATTATGCTTAAGGGGAAACACAGCCCCAGTGACTTATTAATGATTTCATTTAACACTGGAGAATAGGCAGGAAGATGGTTCAGCAAGAGGTTTCATGATGTTAGACCAGTGGTCTTCAAATATCCCTGGGAGACCTGTGAATGACTGAAATGATCTGTGGGAGGCAGTTCACAGGTAGTCAGCTGCGTAGCATTGATGGGGAATTTTTATCATACCCCTTGGGGTGAATTAAACACACGTTTGTGCTTAAATATAAAAACTTACTGAAGAATGCATTGGGCAGAGTCCTACCACCATAAGCGATTGTACAAGGAGTCCGCAAAGATGTGCAGATTCATTATATATGCTTGCACCCAGCACCAATCCTGTGAGCATCAGCATGGGGCACCTCAGCCCCATCCCCCCAAGCACCAGTTCTGTTACCCAAAGGTGGCTCCAGAGAGCTCACATTGCAGGACTGCTACAAGACAAAGTTGCAGGGATTTCTTATCTTATCAGCAAAGGAAACTTCACTCCCTTACAGGGAGTCCTTCTGTCTCCTGCTTCCAACCCATTTAACCCCTTCTGCAGTTGGGCCTTCCAGATCATTTCTTGGTCACAAATTACCAGTGCTGAGCAGTTACAATTTGAATTCCCCCATCAGCATACATGAAATATCTAAAAGGGTCTCACAACCCTGTCCAAAAGCTTTTGGAGCTCATAAATACAGGAAAGTTCAAAGTCTAACGTAAGTGGATTGTGGTGGTTTGGGTCAGGTTGGCCAATGACAAGATGACAGATGCTCTCCCCCACCTCTCGCTCCAAGGAGAGGGAGAGATAAAGAGATTTATGAGTTTAGAAAAACTGAACTACTTTAGTGAAATATTAACAATAAAATAAAAAGGAAATAATAAAATAGATACAATATATACAAATATACACAAAACCATATCGAGCTCCCAGGGAGATGTCACTGGCAGGCACTGGGAAAGTTCCAGACTGGACTCAATGATGAATGGGAACTGAATTACAGATCTAGCTTCACAAACGCACAGAGTGGGATCAAAGGCAGACAAACTGACAGGGTCATCCTCAGACATCAGCCACTGAAGAAGGCAAGCCACTGAAGAAGAGCCAACCCGACTCCTTTGATCCCTCAGCTTTTATACTGAGCAGGCAGATGGGATGGAATACCCTATTGGTCAGTTTGGGTCACCTGACCTGTCCACTCCTCCCCACAGGTGCAACCCCTCCATGGGGTAAACAACCAAGTCAGCTGACCCTGGTTGCCACAGCAACAAGTGTAAGCAAGAGCCTCTCTCACTGAACAGAAAGTTGGCTCTGCTTCACCCCAAACCAGGACATGGATTTAGAGGTGACTGCTTCAATTATGCTGCTGGTGCCAAGTTCTGGGGGTGTTACAAAACTACATACGGTAATCCCTCATCAGCCTGCTGGTCACCTACAGAAGTGCCACGCAACATTTCACCATGTGACACCCTGCTCCATGACCAACATCAGTGGCTTATGCAGGATGCCACCCACATTATCCATGTAAGGTATGATTCTCTCAAATCACGCTGCCATGGGTGGAGCCAAGGAGCAGCATGACTCTTACACACATTCAAAAGACATTTGCACAATTGGCTGTTGCGGCCAGATGACCTGGACACCAAATGTCCCTGGCAGTCCACTGGAGCTATGGCATCACTTATGATCCTGTGCTTGCTATTGGTGATTGGGCGAGTTGCTGTATGGGCACATTGTTACACATCTTTCCTACTGCCTCAAAGTTGGGGGTTTTTTGTTCGTTATAATGCATTGTCAGGCTCCATTACTGTTTGGACTACATCATGACAAGTTACCATCTCATGTCAGAGAAGAAAACGTGAAGGAAAGGTACGCAAATTCCATGCACAGAGAAATGAAGAGGAAAGCGGGAGGGGGGGGGAGAAGGATAGAGTTCAGCATTAGATTTCCAAAGAGAAACTCAAGGTCATTCAGGAAAGTACTTCTCAGATGCGATTAAGCAAGAAGGTCACTGTTTATAAGTAACTCTAGAAACAGCTAGCATCTATTATTGATTAATTTCAAAACTACTCAGAACTTCATAATAGTTAAGTGTCCTTTAATCAATTGGAACAGTAGTTTAAAATATTCTACCTCCTTTTTGTTCCTAAGTGGACAGTCCAAGGAAAAGGGCTCTTCTCGCCTGTAGCGAGTTTGCAAAGCATATATGGTAACAGGCAGGTAAAGCACACAACATTAAACTCACATCTCCACATCTGATAAAAAACACTGCCACCTTTATTTATAACTTTATTCTCCTTCCTTCTGTCCCCAAGAACCCCCCCCCAGAGGCTTTAAAGACAGTCAGATAGATACAGCTGAGTATGCGTGCATGCTCTTGCCTCCTTTCCACCCCTCAAATTAAGTTATTCAAGACACAAGCTTCTGCAACAGTTCTCCAGCAGCCCCAGAGACAGGAAAACTGTTTAGTGCCTGATAAACTGTCATAGCTTGTCCTACAAAACAACCTCTAGTAAGGTCAGGCTGTCCTGAACACCAGGAAACAGGATTGTTTATTTTTACACCAATGAAGTTGGCAAATCTTTAAAATCAGTACATTGCCTGCACCCAGTAAGATATTGGTAGTTTTGCTGTGTGTCCTGTTTTTCTTACAAGACTGTCTGGAACAACATGGCTGACGTGGTTTAGGCTCAGACGGCAACAAAGAACCACGTGCCGCTCGCTCGCGCCTTCCTAATACAGGAAGAATCGTAAGAAAAGGCAAGACTCTTGGGTTGAGACAAAGGCAGTTTAACAGGACAGCAAAGGGAACAGGCAAACAACAACAACAAGGATAGGGAATATACAAACGCGATTACGGAACCGCCGCTCCCCGCCGCTCACCGGCCGGACCCGGGACGCCCCAGCCCGCTTTTAAGCAGCAACTTCCTGCCCCCTCCCCCGGCAGCTCAGGGTGGGCGTGGCTCACATGGCATGGAATACCAGGGAAAATTAACCCTATCCCCACCGGAACCAGGACATTATCCACCCCTTATTCCATACCATCTATGCCATGCCCAGCAGGTTCCAATGAATTGCCACCACTTTCCCCTGTTATATATATATATTTATATATACACACATATAATGCCCTTAGTTTATGGGTCATCCCTCCAAAGTGTCCGTTGAGTTCTTTTAATCCACGGCTTTGGGCTCCATCTGTTAGAACAGTCTCTCAGGGCAGGTGAGATGCTGGGTGGTGCTGGTCTGTTGCATGCTGTATTTTTCAGAGCTTGTGACTGGTGCACCTGGTGTGGCTCATGCATGCAGTCCGTGGGCTGAAGATGTAGATCTTGAGGAAACTGCTGGGCGCCAGCTGCTGAGATCAGTTCTTATCCCATCATCCCTGTGCCTTACTTGTAGTACAACTGATAGCAATTATAGCAATGATGACATACAGTGACAGTGTTACTTAGCAATTAACAGCACACAATCTGATTCATTGGCTATTCTCGCCCAAAATCAGATCCCCATGAGGTACACATCGGACTTCCCCATCCTTCCGCATCACCCACCAAGTGCACCCAGGTCCTTGGGCAAAAGCAATCCCACGGGTGGGTTTGCCTTTGCCTGAGGCAGGACTAACCCAGACTGTCTTCCCTAGCATATTCTTCATGTGCACTACGGGGACTTTATCCCCTTCTACGGTACGTGGAAGTTTTGATTGGGCAGGGCCAGCCCGATTGTTAGATCCCCTGGTGTTAACTAGCCAGGTAGCTTTTGCTAAATGTGTATCCCAGTGTTTTAAAGTCCCACCACCCATTGCTCTCAGTGTAGTTTTTAACAGTCCATTGTATCGTTCTATCTTCCCAGAGGCTGGTGCGTGACAGGGGATGTGATACACCCACTCGATACCATGCTCTTTGGCCCAGGTGTCTATGAGGCTGTTTCGGAAATGAGTCCCGTTGTCCAACTCAATTCTCTCTGGGGTACCATGTCGCCACAGGACTTGTTTTTCAAGGCCCAGGATAGTGTTCCGGGCAGTGGCATGGGGCACAGGGTATGTTTCCAGCCACCCGGTGGTTGCTTCCACCATTGTGAGCACACGGCGCTTGCCTTGATGGGTTTGTGGCAGTGTGATATAATCAATCTGCCAGGCCTCCCCATATTTATATTTCAGCCATCGTCGTCCATACCAAAGAGGCTTCAAACGCTTGGCTTGTTTGATCGCAGCGCATGTCTCACATTCATGGATGACCTGTTCAATAGTGTTCATGGTCAAGTCCACCCCTCGGTCACGAGCCCATCTATATGTCGCATCTCTCCCTTGATGGCCTGAGGAGTCATGGGCCCACCGAGCTATGAATAGTTCACCCTTATGTTGCCAGTCCAGATCCACCTGAGCCACTTCAATCCTAGCAGCCCGATCCACCTGCTGGTTGTTCTGATGTTCCTCCGTGGCCCGATTCTTCGGTACGTGGGCATCTACATGGCGTACTTTCACAACCAGATTCTCTATCCGGGCAGCAATATCTTTCCATAGGTCAGCAGCCCAGATGGGTTTGCCTCTGCGCTGCCAGTTGCCCTGCTTCCACTGCTGTAACCACCCCCACAGAGCATTTGCCACCATCCATGAGTCAGTGTAGAGATAAAGTACTGGCCATTTTTCTCGCTTAGCAATGTCCAAAGCCAGCTGAATAGCCTTCACCTCTGCAAACTGGCTCGATTCACCCTGTCCCTCACTGGCTTCTGCAACTTGTCATGTAGGACTCCACGCAGCAGCCTTCCACTTTCGATGCTTTCCCACAATACAGCAGGACCCATCAGTGAACAGGGCATATTTCTTCTCATTTTCTGGCAGTTCATTATATGGTGGGGCCTCTTCCGCACGCGTCACCCCCTCCTCTGGTGACATTCCGAAATCCTTGCCTTCTGGCCAGTCCATGATCACTTCCAGAATTCCTGGGCGACTGGGGTTTCCCATTCGAGTTCGCTGCGTGATCAGTGCAATCCACTTACTCCATGTAGCATCAGTTGCATGATGTGTGGTGGGGACCCTTTCTTTGAACATCCAGCCCAGCACCAGCAGTCGAGGTGCTAAGAGGAGCTGTGCTTCTGTACCAACTACTTCCGAAGCAGCTCGAACCCCTTCATATGCTGCCGATATCTCTTTCTCTGTTGGAGTGTAGCGGGCTTCGGATCCTCTGTATCCACGACTCCAAAACCCTAGGGGTCGACCTCGAGTCTCCCCTGGTGCTTTCTGCCAGAGGCTCCAGGTAGGGCCGTTCTCCCCAGCTGCGGTGTAGAGCACATTTTTAACATCTTGTCCTGGCCGGACTGGCCCCAGGGCCACTGCATGGACTATTTCCTGTTTGATTTGTTCAAAAGCTTGTCGTTGCTCAGGACCCCATTTAAAATCATTTTTCTTCCGGGTTACTTGATACAGAGGGCTTGCAATTTGACTGTAATCTGGGATATGCATTCTCCAAAAACCCACAATGCCTAAGAAAGCCTGTGTTTCCTTTTTACTAGTTGGTGGAGACATAGCTGCTATTTTGTTGATCACATCCATTGGAATCTGATGGCGTCCATCTTGCCATTTTATTCCTAAAAACTGGATCTCCTGCGCAGGTCCCTTGACCTTACTTCGCTTTATAGCAAAACCAGCGTTCAGAAGGATTTGGACTATTTTACTCCCTTTCTCAAAAACTTCTGCTGTGTTTCCCCATACAATGATGTCATCAATGTACTGCAGATGTTCTGGAGCTTCACCCTGTTCCAGTGCAGTCTGGATCAGTCCATGGCAAATGGTGGGGCTGTGTTTCCACCCCTGGGGCAGTCGATTCCAGGTGTATTGGACGCCCCTCCAAGCGAAAGCAAACTGTGGCCTGCACTCTGCTGCCAAAGGGATTGAGAAGAATGCATTCGCTATATCAATCGTGGCATACCACTTGGCTGCCTTGGACTCCAGTTCGTACTGGAGTTCTAGCATGTCCGGCACGGCAGCACTCAGCGGTGGCATGACTTCATTCAGGCCACGATAGTCTACAGTTAGCCTCCACTCTCCATTAGATTTTCGCACCGGCCATATGGGACTGTTAAAGGGTGAGCGAGTCTTGCTGATCACTCCTTGAACCTCTAGTTGACGAATCAGCTCATGGATGGGAATCAGAGAGTCTCGGTTAGTGTGATACTGCCGCCGATGCACCGTTGTGGTAGCAATCGGCACCTGTTGTTCTTTGACCCTCAACAACCCCACAACAGAAGAATCCTCCGAGAGACCAGGCAAGGCAGACAACTGTTTAACTTCCTCCGTCTCCAAAGCAGCTATGCCAAAGGCCCAGCGGTACCCTTTTGGGTCCTTAAAATACCCTCTCCTGAGGTAATCTATACCAGGGATGCATGGAGCCTCTGGGCCAGTCACAATGGGATGCTTTTGCCACTCATTCCCAGTTAGGCTCACTTCTGCCTCCAGTACAGTCAACTCTTGGGATCCCCCTGTCACCCCAGAAATACAAATGGGTTCTGCCCCTCTATAGCTTGATGGTATTAAAGTACACTGCGCACCCGTGTCCACTAGAGCCTAATACTCCTGTGGGTCTGATGTGCCAGGCCATCGAATCCACACCGTCCAATAAACCCGGTTGTCCCCTTCCTCCACCTGGCCGGAGGCAGGGCCCCCCTAATCCTGGTCATAGTATCCATTACTCACTTCTTGCAGAAATGACTTGGAAGTTCCTTCAAGAGGATCAGAAGCAAGATCAGGCCGCCTGCTTTGTCTGGGGAACGGCCCACTGGAAACTGGGGCGGCACTTTTCCTGGAGGATCCCCTTTTGTGGTTGTCCTTCCTTGCAACTCCTGTACCCGTGTCCGCAGGATCCAAGTAGGTTGTCCATCCCACTTCCTCATGTCCTCTCCGTGGTCCCGCAGGTAGAACCACAGGGTGCCTCGTGGTGTGTACCCTCTGTAGTCTCTCTCTCGAGTGGGGAAATGCCCGCTCCTAATAGCTGAGATGCTGGCCCGTGCAGGTGGGGAGTAGGACATATTCTCTTCAAGTTGCTGGACCTTCCGCGACAGTTTCTCCACAGCTGAGACAAGGGGGGAAGAGAGACTTCCTTCATATCTCCGGAGCCAGCCAGCCACCTCATCCACTGTTGGTCCCTCTTCACCTTTCCATTCCATTACTGCCAGGGAGTTGGCATATGACGATGGTGCGCTCCGTACAAACTTCCGCCATGTGGGCCTTGTGCATCGCACCTCATCAGGGTCTGTGGGTAAGTCTGCATTGTCAAAGTCATAATAAATCATCTCCCGCACGGCTAATTCTCTCAGGTACTGGATACCTCTTTCCATGGTAGTCCACTTACTTGGCTGACATACAACATCCTCACTGAAGGGGTACCTCTCCCTCACGCCTGACAGGAGTCGTTTCCAGAGGCTGAGGGCTTGGGTCTTTTTCCCAATTGTCTTGTCAATGCCGCCTTCCCTAGACAGGGATCCCAGCTGCCTGGCCTCCCTACCCTCTAATTCCAGGCTACTGGCCCCATTATCCCAGCACCGGAGCAGCCAGATGACAATGTGCTCGCCTGAAAGTCGGCTAAGATCTTTCCGCATATCCCGCAGCTCACTCAAGGATAGGGATCGAGTAATTATCTCTGGTTCTGCCTCTTCCTCCTGCTCTCGTGATGACCCTGGTTCATCATCATCTCTTACTAAGCGAACCGATTTCTTTGTGTACTTCTTCTTCTGTATGGGGGCAACTGATACCGGCATGGGTTGGTTCCCTGGTTCAGTGGCAGTGGCTACCACAGGGGTTGCAGTAGCCGCAGCGTCCGACGCAGGGGTTGCAGTAGCCGCAGTGTCCGACGCAGGGGTTGCAGTAGCCGCAGTGTCCGACGCAGGGGTTGCAGTAGCCGCAATGTCCGACGCAGGGGCCGCCGGTCTGGTTTCCATCTCTTCCCCTTGAGGGTGCTGCATAATTCTGAGCAGTGCCTGGTAGATACTGGCCAGGGCCCAGCACAGCGCGGTGAGTTGTGCCTCTCTGGAATAGCCACAGCATTTTCCCTTCAAATATTCTACCACTTTATCAGGGTCCCGTAATTGTTCAGGGGTGAAGTCCCAGACCATTGGAGGTGAGAAGTTCTCTAGGTACCTGCCCATACTCTCCCACATGCCATGCCACCCCTGACTATCCAGCCTCGGAGCAGATCTCCGGGTGGTAGTCTTAAATAGTCGCTTAACCCTAAACAAGACCTGGAACGTATTCAGGAGACATAACACTAGGAACACGCTGGTTTGAGTATCCCAAGGATATTCAAAATTCTCAAAAGCTGTCATACCTGACCCGAAGGAGAAAAGGGAGGCAAAAGGGCTGGGGAAATTATTAACAAATTCTGAGAGATGGTGTCCAATGTACGGACAGGACAGCAAAACCACATAAACACCCCAAAATAGCCGTCTGAACAGTGATGTTATCATATCATAAACAGATATCGCACAGGACAGCAGAATGACAATCCTCATCCCTCTTCCAGACATGGTAAACAGCATCGCAGGGAGTACATAAGCCATATAGGAATTTACATAACACAGCCATGAGAACAAACCAAGCAACATGATGACCAGTGACTATTTACCTAATAAAATAAATGCATACAAAAAAAAAAAACCAAAACCGTTTTTTTTCCACGTTCTAGTTGGATTCTGTCGTTATCTCAACCCTTCGAGCCCCACGTTGGGCGCCAAAAAGGACTGTCGTGGTTTAGCCTCAGATGGCAACAAAGAACCACGTGCCGCTCGCTCGCGCCTTCCTAATACAGGAAGAATCGTAAGAAAAGGCAAGACTCTTGGGTTGAGACAAAGGCAGTTTAACAGGACAGCAAAGGGAACAGGCAAACAACAACAACAACACGGATAGGGAATATACAAACGCGATTACGGAACCGCCGCTCCCCGCCGCTCACCGACCGGACCCGGGACGCCCCAGCCCGCTTTTAAGCAGCAACTTCCTGCCCCCTCCCCCGGCAGCTCAGGGTGGGCGTGGCTCACATGGCATGGAATACCAGGAAAAATTAACCCTATCCCTGCCGGAAGCAGGACAATGGCACATCAGTGTAATCTAGCATAGCTTCACACATACTAAATGTGTTCATGACAGAATTAAATGAGCTTTCTTTATGGAGGAGGAAAGAACTGTGAAAACAATGAAGGCACAAGCAGAGAGCTATGATCACATCAGAGAAACACAAACCTTAATTTTAGACAAGTCTGAGCTCCAAAACTAAACACAAGACCAAAGAGCTTATTTGCATCTTCTGCCCAGTACACAGGAATTCTATTAGAAGAGAAAAAATATAGCTTCCAGCAGAAAGTATCTTCTGCTACAGCTTTTAAGCAGCTGAATAATAACTGGAAAACAAGTGTTATATTATTTAAAGGAGAGTAAATACAGGCTGTTCAGTCCAGTGATCTCCTCCTACAAAAAAAAAAATAGAAGTCAGACTGCAAAAGAGACATCTAAGTGTTTTGACTCTGGGGAAAAAGAGCACTTACCCAACGTTTCACTACACTGCTAATACAACCTATTCCCAGGTTCGAAACTTTATGACCAGTAAACCCACTACAGTAAAAACTCTGGGTTTTCCACCACCAATTGTTTGTTTTTCTCTTCTCTGCCCTCCCTTTCACTCTTAACCAACCCACTACAAAACACCCAGATAAGAGGAGTTCCCTGTCTGTTTTTAATTACTGGAAATGAAGTTTTCCATAGGGAAGTACAAACACCTCTGCCTTATTTGCTATTCAGGGACAACTATGCTAGTGATATCACAGGCGTTCTGGATAGCAATGAAAGACAAAGACTTTGTCTGCACGCTTTATTTAGAGGAAAACAAACAACAAATACCACCATCCCTTCTATTTAAGGCATTCTACAATACCCTTTCCTACCTGCTTCCTCTACAGCCCCTTGTAATAGCCACTAAGCCTCAGAAGATCCCCAAAAGGCTGGGGAGCTCTACTTCTGTAGTTGGAGAAATCAGATACAGAGATGCCAGAGACCAACTCAAAACTCATACTGGAAGTCTGTAAGAAAGGAAAAGAAAAGGAGACATTGAATTCAAGTCTCCCAGCTACTTAGTAATCATAGAATCATAGAATTTTCAGGGTTGGAAGGGACCTTAAAGATCATCTAGTTCCAACCCCCCTGCCATGGGCAGGGACACCTCCCACTAGATCAGGTTGCTCAGAGCCCCATCCAGCCTGGCCTTAAAAACTTCCAGGGATGGGGCTTCCACCACCTCTCGGGGCAACCTGTTCCAGTGTCTCCCCACCCTCATGGTGAAGAACTTCTTCCTAACGTCCAGTCTGAATCGACCCATCTCTAGTTTTAATCCATTTGCTCTAGTCCTGCCATTACCCAACATCCTAAAAAGTCCCTCACCAGCTTTCTTGTAGGCCCCCTTAAGATACTGGTAGGCCACTATAAGGTCTCCTCGGAGCCTTCTTTTCTCCAGGCTGAACAACCCCAGCTCTCTCAGCCTGTCCTCATAGGAGAGGTGCTCCAGCCCTCTGATCATCCTCGTGGCCCTTCTCTGGACACACTCCAGCACATCCATATCTTTCTTGATTAGGGGCTCCAGAACTGGACACAGCGCTCCAGGTGGGGTCTCATGAGAGTGGAGTAGAGGGGGAGAATCACCTCCCTCGACCTGCTGGCCACGCTTCTCCTGATGCAGCCCAGGATACGATTGGCTTTCTGGGCTGCTAGTGCACACTGACGGCTCATGTTGAGCCTCTCATACACCAGTACCCCCAAGTCCTTTTCTTCAGGGCTGCTCTCAAGCCAGTCACTGCCCAGCCTATATCAGTGCTTGGGATTGCCCCGACCTAGATGGAGGACCCTGACTTGGTCTTGTTGAACTTCATGAGGTTGGCATGGGCCCACCTCTCCAGCTTGTCAAGGTCCCTCTGGATGGCATCCCTTCCCTCCAGCGTGTCAGCCACCCCACACAGCTTGGTGTCGTCAGCAGACTTGCTGAGGGTGCACTCTATGCCACTGTCCATGTCGCTGACAAATATGTTAAACAAGACCTTCATTCTCCATCTGAAAGGCCCTGGGATCCAATGCCAATAGGCATAAACAGATCAAACAAGCTCAAAAGAAACTAGCATTGCAAGTTTTAATTAGACCATAGAATATATAACAGCTTTATTCAATGAAGAAACACGTCCTTACTATCAGCATCACAACTACACAAAATACCTACAAAATGCCAAGAGCATTTTGTGAATGAACATATCTCCCACAAGACACATCTTTCCAATTACAGACTTAATATCCTGGGTAACTAATCTGTTGTGGCACTCTGTCAATATTTTTTTTTTTGTTTTCTGTTATACAATTAAAAGAATTAATGCAAAGACCCACACTCTTTCCATCCTTCTGCTCTAGAATTTCCACTTAGTGTGGGGACAGTCACAGATGCTGCAGTTTGATGCTTGTTTTAAAGCATCAATTTAGTTATTCTTAAATGTTTATGTGGTAATATTTATGGACGGGTTTGTTGGCTGTTTTGAGTTTTGTTTGTTTCTAAGGAAAGAAGTAATTTTCCAAGAGATGAGTCCAGCAGATTTATTTTCCTCAAACTACCACATGCAAGATTCTCAACTTACTACAACCCTTAACTGTTAAGGGTTAAGTAGTTTACTACTCTGTCTTGGCCTTCTACTTCTGTATGCATACACAGTGTTTAAGAACAACCCATACCTTATTTGTAGCAGTAGCACTGGATCCTGGGACCACAGGCACATTCGTCACTTGCACTGATAAGTAGTTATTGTCTATGAGAGGCCAAGCACCTTCCACTTTGCATGTCTGGAAGCGATCCTTAAAAGTTCTCAGATGAGGATCACCAAACAAGCCACAAAATAGGTAAGTAGGAGAAGTCTGTTCCTCTCCCTGATGTTCTCTGGCTCCTGTGTGGCCACTGTAACTGCAGGGATCACGGGTCACTTCAGGGTTGGTAGAGGATGTGGGTCCATCCTTGGAACAGTTTCTCTGGCTCATGAGGTCACTGATTCCAAGCACTGCAGAATGGTAGACTAGATTTCCACGGCATACTTTGGAATTGCGATAGGTACAAGCAGCGTATGCCCGCAGGGCCTTGCAAAACTCCAAATCAAAGCCATCAAGAGCAGAGTTTAGATGTGAAGTTAAGGACACGAAGTCTGTGGTGCACTTCTGGATTCGACAAGGTGTTTGAAGCTGGCAGTCAGCTAAGCACAAAATAGAAGGTAGAGAGAAATCAAGCAAACCTCTTTGATGGCAATATTCCCTTTCCACACCCACAAGTGCTACAGAAAACCATCTTAAAGAACTTACAGTACTCACCCATTGGGGAGAACATTCTGCAACAGAGAAAAAGGGGTTGAGAAAGAGCGTGTGTGTGTGGGGTGGGGTGGAGGAGCAGCAGCAGCCAGGTGGAAGATAGCAATATAGCCCATCTCTCTCAAAGGGTGAGATAACCCAAGCATGATGTGAATTTCATCTAGACAATAGCAAGTAATAGATTAAGAGCATTAACTCCTGGAAAAGAAACACTGGACTCATAGTTGGCAAATAATAAGCATAGAATTGCATCACCGTCTTAAGTTAAATCACTTTGTCGATAAGCAAGTCTTCATTTAGTCTTTCAGTACTTTACATGACAAGTTACCGAACTTTTAAACAGAATACTCTTCTTGAGAAGGATGTGGTTAAGGAATTAATTGATACAGGTTTAGACACAAACAAACTGAATGAAGCAGAGATCAGTTTCTCTTCTTCAAGAATGCAGAAAAAAAAAGGGGGGGGAGGGAGGGGCGGGCAGATGGACAGACAGGGCCAGGCCAGGCCATAAACTCTATTTGCTTTACTTCCCCAGCGCTGACATAGCTAAAGCTTCACTGCTTGTTTTCTGGAATTAAACAGTGAGAAAACAAGCAGCTGTTTGAAGCTCAAGCTGCCAGCTAGATAATCCAAACACTGCAATAGCACCTCTTAAAGTATAATAAAATAATGAGACAAAGGGCAAAAAAAAGCACCTCTCCCCACCAAAACCTGAAGTACTTATCAGATGTACGTAAACAGGTACACAATTCAGGTTACATAAAAAAAACCCAAACAAACCACAAAATCCACAAGACAAAAACCCCCCTACCCATACCAAGTAGCTGCACCTTATCTGGTCACCTGATTTCAGCAAAGAAAACATAATTACCATCCCAGCAAGCAAACGAATTTTTACAGCCCTTTCTTCTGCAGCTCTCACTGTCACAGCCTAAAATCCTTCCAGATTCTCATGGCAGTTAACACCAGTCTTCAGAGTTTAACTTTTACACAAAGCAACTCATGAGGGGTAGAAACAAAACAAACAAGCCTGCACACATTCCACAGGCATTAAAACTAGGACGACAGTCAAATGATAAATCAGGTTCTCTCCCATCCAAAGAGCAGAAGACAGCCATAACAGCAAGTGGAACTTAAAAAAGAATACTTGCAAGACTTCATGTAATAGCTGTCCAAGCACCAAAAACTATCAACTGAAAACATGCAGAGAGAAGAGATATTTTACAGCTATGCCTTTCCCTCCTCTCAAATCCTTCTCTTTACACCATTTCCTACCTTTTTTTTTTTGGTGCATCCTCAAAGTAAAATAGAGCCGAGTTCAGTTTGATTTTAACAGTTCAATTAAAATATTCCTAAGTTTCTGAAAAGCGGGGAGTGAAAGAGGACCGAATAATAATGTTGGACCTTTAATTTTTAAATGCAGTTGTTTTCCGCAGTTCACAGTGATGAGAGGATATTATCAATTTCTCTGCTTATCCCCTAGCCAACCCTCCTGTGAGTCAGGACTCCTATGACATACCCAGAACATCCAATCTGTGAATTTAGAAGGGCAACAGGTGTTTTGCCTATGATAGGTAGCTAAAGTAGATATCCTGTCAAAATCCCAACAGAGAGTAGAAGCAACCTTTAACCTACAGCCAAGCATGACCATGAAGCATATGAGTAAGCAATAAGTTTCTCAGTACTTCTTTGTGCAAGTGATATGCGGCTTTGCTAAGAAAAATAAATAAATAATTAAGTTCTGTGTTTTAAGGTACACGATCACAAAGTGAAGAGACCTATGCCAAGCAAATTGACATAGACTATGCCAGTTCAGAGCCTGACTTTCAAAGCATCAATTTTTAAAGATTATGATTAAAATACCACAAGTCACATATAATTTAGTCTAGGTGGGCAAAGCAAGTTATCAAATAGCAAAACAAATCTACCCATCCAAGCCCCCTTGCAACTTTAGGAAAATTCATTCTGCTGCTTTCAGTAGGCTCTTGGTATAGAGGGAAGGGTGAGGTGAAACAGCAAATCTGACTAAATCCAGATGACCTAAACCTGCATTTAAACATACAATTTATTTCACTAAAGTTATAAATGTTTAAAAGCACTCAAGCTAAAGAGAAACACTTTCACAGAAGTAAAACTGATCAGATCACTTCTGAGTGAAAAATACTTTAGGCGAGCACTATCAGTGTATCTTCCACCTTCTCCCCAGTTTCCATTAAGTCAGGCAAATAGTTCTATCAAAAAAAGAAACACCACCTAAAACCCAGAAAGAAAGCCTATGTTTTCTCCAAGTCCTCTGGCTTGCTGCTGTACAGCTGCATGCTGCCCTGTTCCGCAATCACTATTTCCATCCCTATATCAGTGTTTTCACACACATATTCCCTCGTACAGCGCGCTTCTTGCGCAGCCTCTGAAGAGCCATCAAGACAGTGCAAACGCTGTAGACACTACTCACAAACTCCGTATCGGCCCGAGCCGCCAACGCGCGTACCCAGCCCCTCCTCGGTCCCGCCATATTAAAGTCTGAAGCGCATCTGCGCAGGCGGGTGCAAGCACTTGTCGGGATCCGGCTCCACGCATCGGCTCCTCCCTCCCCGGTCCGCCCCCCATACCTGTGCCCAGCAGCAGCCCCAGGGCGGCGATGAGACCGAGAGCGGCGGACGGCAGCCGGCATGGCCACTCAGCTGCGGCGGCGCAGGAAGGCGCTGCTCTCCCCATGCCCGTCCATACAGACCCCCTGGTTGGAGGCGGGACGGGGCCGCAGCATGAAGCGGCAAGCGGAACGCCAACGCCTCCTCCTCGCTGCTTCCTCTTCTTCCTCTAAAGGCCCAGGGACGGGTAAAAGCTGCCGGGCCAGAGGGGCGAGTCGGCGCGGCACAGAGAGATAATCACAAAAGGAAGGAGCCAGTGAATGAATGAGAGAGGGCAGCAGTTCCGCTCCCACCTCCCATTGGCTAGCCAACCCATCCAACACGCCCCGCACCGTGCCCATAGGCTAGGCTAGGCCAGGCCAGGCCCCGCCGCGCTCGAGCGGGGCCTTTCCTCCTGTCGCCCCCAGTGTCTTGCCTTGTATCTTACGGAAAAAGCCCCTCACTTCGCTTAGATAGACCCGACCCGCTCTTCACGCAGCAGCTCTGCGGTCACAAGACAGCCCTGCGCGTCAGCCCCTGAACCCACGTGATCAGCCGCGCACAGCCAATCACAGCGGCGCCTGCGTTGGCGCGGGAGCCCGCAGCGGTGATTGGCTGTGCTGGCAGCCACGCGGCGGGGGGTTGTCCTCTCCGGTCGCTGCGAGAGGGCGCTCGTAGTCCGCGCGGGGCCGGACTGGGCGCGCCGTTTTGGGGGGTGGGCAGCACCGCACACCGAGGGGCAGGATCTTCCCCCGGGAAGGAGGGGGGGATGAAACTCCGTCTTGCGGGGGCCCCTTCCAACACAAGCTCGTAACAGTGTTTTTTAAATAGCAACCGGAGCATCTTTACCACCTATTCGTCTCCAGTTACAGCTGAAAGCAAAACAACAGCAGGATACTCCCCCCGAAAAAGCAGAATCAAATGAAAGTGGGTAAAAGTCAAACACATGCAGGAAACATTAATGGATTTTAAACAAACTGTGGTTTATTTTCCAGAAGGTAGGTGTGATGCCTGAGGTCCTCCCCCGTGCAGGGCATCTTTGTTTCCAGAAGTCAGCACAAGCCTCCTCTTGCACTGCAGGATGCAAAGTGTTTAAGTGACTGGCAAAACACGTCGTTTCCTTCCCCATGTTACTCCATCCGTGTAAGGAGGGCAGAAGTCCCAGCAATACACCCCTGGTAACTCATACCCCACCATACTCAGGTACTCGCATCATATTTGACTGTACAGCACTACATGGCTCACTTGAGTCAAAGTTGTATCATGCTCTCCTAGGGGATGGGACACTTTGCAAAATAGGACCTGCATATCAGATAAGTGACAACATTGACATGGTGAGCAGCCCTGGCACAGCGGCAAGGGCAAGACTGCACCTGCGTTGTGGGATGCGCTGCTGTGGGTGCACCAACCAGGAGGTGGCAGACACAAAATGCATTTGGAGTCCCTTGCCAGGGCTGTGGACTTAGCACATTTCCTGCCCACTTCCCTGCAGAAACTTGCACCATCTTTCCTCCCAAACATTAACTTTGTCAGGCGTAAACTCCATGAAATCTCACTGTTGTGCTGGCATTAGTATCTTTTTTTTACTTCTTCCCGGTGTTGTGGTTTAACCCCAGCCAGCAACTAGGACCACACAGCTGCTCACTCATTCCCCCCAGTTGGGATGGGGAGAGAATCAGAAGAGTAATAGTGAAAAAAACTCATGGGTTGAGATAAAGGCAGTTTAATAGGTAGAGCAAAAGCCATGTACGCAAGCAAAGAAAAACAAGGAATTCATTCACTGCTTCCCATTGGCAGGCAGGTGTTCAGCCATCTCCAGGAAAGCAGGGCTCCAACACGTGTAACGGTTACTTGGGAAGACAAATGCCATCGCTCCAAATGTCCCCCCTTCTTTCTCCTTCCCCCAGCTTTATATACCGAGCATGACATCATATGGTATGGAATATCCCCTTGGTCAGCTGGGGTCAGCTGTCCTGGCTGTGTCTCCTCCCAATTTTTTGTGCACTCCCAGCCTACTCGCTGGTGGGGTGGTGTGAGGAGCAGAAAAGTCCTTGACTGCTTAGCAACAACCAAAAACAGTGCACTACCAACACTATTCTCATCCCAAATCCAAAACATAGCACTATAACAGCTGCTAGAAAGAAAGTTAACCCCATCCCAGCCAAAACCATGACACCTGGCAAAGCAAAGTAATTCACTATTGTGGGTCGCACTTCAGGTACTCCCATGCAGTCTGGTCTTACGCCAAGCTGCCGGGCCAGGGGCCTGCCTGTCCTGCCCTGTGTGGGTGTGGAGGGTCCCATCGTGCTGTCTGTCCTGGGGAGCTCCCCAAGGAGAAAGCACACTGCCAGCACGGCCCCCTGCATCACCTCCTTGGCAGTGCCCAGTGATGGCTGCCATCTCGCAGCCCTTGACTTCAAGAAGTCAATGCGACTGAGGCACAGAGGAGGAAATACCCTGTGGTACCCCCAAGGGTGACATCTGTGGAAAGTCATAGAATCATAGAATCATTTAGGTTGGAAAAGACTTTTAAGATCATCAAGTCCAACCGTTAACCTAGCACTGACAAGTCCACCACTAAACCATGTCCTTAAGTGCCACATCTACCTGTCGTTTAAATACCTCCAGGGATGGTGACTCAACCACTTCCCTGGGCAGCCTGTTCCAATGTTTGACAACCCTTTCGGTGAAGAAATTTTTCCTAATATCCAATATAAACCTCCCCTGGTGCAACTTGAGGCCGTTTCCTCTCATCCTTTTGCTTGTTACTTGGGAGAAGAGACTGACGCCCACCTCTCTACAACCTCCTTTCAGTCCTCTGTATTGAGAGCTGTTTGCTTTATTGGATGCAACCTGCAGTTTGCAAATTCATAAATGAATCCAGATATGTGCCTGAACACCTCAGCAATGCTTCCCTTCCTTCTCCATCCCCCGAGATCTCGGAGTCTCTGAGCACCAGGTTAGACTGCTTAAAGACAGGTGGAAGAAACCCAACCTAATGAACAAGCAAATGCACAACCCCAAATGCAAGCTGTCATTGTCCCCTCTCCCCCCCACAATCCCAGTTCAAACAACACAAGTGATGCATCACCGCTGGGGGGGGGGGGGGCAGGGCGCAGTGAGGCCGGCGGGCAGTGAGCGGGCAGGCAGCTCCCAGACTGTTGGTCCGCGGGCCTCCCCGGTCAGGCACGGCAGCAGCGCAGGCAGCAGTTGGCGTTGCGGGAGCGGCAGCGAGCTGCCTACCTCAGTGTGCTTGTTCATTCATCTCGCTCCCTTTCCCCAGAACTGACACAAAGGCAAGGGATGTGCTTTTAATGATAGCGTGATCTTTTTGCAACCTACAGTAAACAATTGATGAGGAGGGGAGAGAGGAAACAGGAAGCACAGGCAGACTTTTTCTGGTGGTGCAAGGACGCCACCTTGACTGGCCTGGCGTGCCCCTGCCCTGCCCGCAGTTGGCATCTACCTGCCCACACCTGTACCATCCACCAGGCTGCCCCTGGCCTGGCCCCTGCCCCGCAGGAGCAAATCCAAGCAGCCTCCTTCTGCTGCTGCGGTGGAAGGCTGCTGTGTGGAAGGCCTACACAACGAGCTGCAGAAGCCACTGAAGGAAAAGGTGAATTGAGCCAGTTTGCAGAGGTTAAAGCCATCCAGCTGGCTTTAGATATTGCTGAACAAGAAAAAAGGCTAGTACTCGGGGGTTGGACTAGATGATCTCCAGAGGTCCCTTCCAACCCTATGATTCTACTCTATCTCTATACTGACTCATGGATGGTGGCCAATGCTCTGCGGGGGTAGTTACAGGAATGGAAGAAGAGCAACTGGCAGCACAGAGGCAAACCCATCTAGGCTGCCATATTGTGGCAAGATATTGCTGCCCGGATAGAGAAGCTGGTTGTGAAAGTACGTCACATAGATGCCCATGTACCGAAGAATCGGGCCACGGAGGAACATCAGAACAACCAGCAGGTGGATCGGGCTGCTAGGATTGAAGTGGCTCAGGTGGATCTGGACTGGCAACATAAGGGTGAACTATTCATAGCTCGGTGGGCCCAGGACACCTCAGGCCATCAAGGAAGAGATGCGACATATGGATGGGCTCGTGACCGAGGGGTGGACTTGACTGTGAACACTATTGAACAGGTCATCCATGAATGTGAGACATGCGCTGCAATCAAGCAAGCCAAGCAGTTAAAGCCTCTTTGGTATGGAGGATGATGGCTGAAATATAAATACGGGGAGGCCTGGCAGATTGATTATATCACACTGCCATGAACCCGTCAAGGCAAGCGCCATGTGCTCACAATGGTGGAAATAACCACGGGATGGTTGGAAACCTATGCCATGCCCCATGCCACTGCCTGGAACACTATCCTGGGCCTTGAAAAGCAAGTCCTGTGGCGACATGGCACCCCAGAGAGAATTGAGTTGGACAACGGGACTCATTTCTGAAACAGCCTCATAGACACCTGGGCCAAAGAGCATGGTATCGAGTGGGTATATCACATCCCCTGTCACGCACCGGCCTCTGGGAAGATAGAACGATACAATGGACTGTTAAAAACTACACTGAGAGCAATGGGTGGTGGGACTTTAAAACATTGGGATGCACATTTAGCAAAAGCTACCTGGCTAGTTAACACCAGGGGATCTACCAATCGAGCTGGCCCTGCCCAATCAAAACTTCCACGTACCGTAGAAGGGGATAAAGTCCCCGTAGTGCACATGAAGAATATGTTAGGGAAGACAGTCTGGGTTAGTCCTGCCTCAGGCAAAGGCAAACCCATCCGTGGGATTGCTTTTGCCCAAGGACCTGGGTGCACTTGGTGGGTGATGCAGAAGGATGGGGAAGTCCGATGTGTACCTCATGGGGAGATGATTTTGGGTGAGAATAGCCAATGAATCAAACTGAATTATGTGAATTGCTAAGTAACCCTGCCACTGTATGTCATCTTTACTACAATTGCTATATGCCATATCAATGGTACTACAGTAATAATCACCCAAACTAATGACAGATGAACTTTGATGAAACCAAGTGAAATGCAGCAGTGATGGGACCAGAATCAACCTCAGCAGCTGGCGCTCAGCAACTTCCTCGAGATCAACATCTTCAATCTGCAGACCGTGGGCATGGGCCGCATTAGATACACCATCCACAAGCTCTGGAAACAGCATGCAACAGTCCAGCACCACACAGCATCTCACCTGCCCTGAGAGACTGTTCTAACAGATGGAGCCCAAAGTCATAGATTAAATGAACTCAACGGACATTTTAGAGGGATGGCCCATAGACTAAGGGAATGATATCTGTATGTATAGATGTATATATGTATATATATCAAAGACAGGGAAAAGTGATGGTGACTAATTGGAAACTGTAAGATCTGGGCATCACGTAGATGGTACAGAATAAGGGGTGGATAATTTCCTGGTTCTGGCAGGGATAGGGTAAATTTTCACAAGGAGCTGGGACGGGACACAGTCTGAATGGCTGATCCAAACTAGACAAAGGGGTATTCGATACCATGTCACCCCATGCTCAGTATATAGCTGGGGAGCTGGCTGGGGGGGCAGGAATTGCTGCTCAGGAGTGGGATGGGGCTTTTCCGGGTTCCCGTTGGTGAGTGGTTGTACATTAATTGTGTTTTGTATATTCCTTTATCGGTATTGCTGTTGTTGCTTTCCTCTTTCCTTTGCTGTTCTGTTAAACTGCCTTTATCTCAACCCACGAGTTTTGCCTTTTTCTTACGATTCTCCCTCCATCCTGCTGTTGGGGGGGAGTGAGCGACTAACCGCGTGATTCTTTGTTGCCAGCTCAGGCTAAACCACGACACTGGGGCATACCAAATGTGGTTTTACACAGGGTTCTTATACGTTTCAAGTGTTCAGGTACAACACAATTTGACCAATCACTACTTAACACATACACTACCAATTACTAATCATAGTAAAACTTTGCAAAGCAACTATATTTCTGCAGTGTCATCATCCATCTTCTTCTCATCCCTGGAGTTGGTCTTGCTATAGGTACTATACTATACTATGACACCAGACACTGGGAGGGATTCAAAGATAGAACAGACTAGGCT
Source organism: Larus michahellis (assembly GCF_964199755.1). NCBI lineage: Eukaryota > Metazoa > Chordata > Aves > Charadriiformes > Laridae > Larus > Larus michahellis. The sequence continues at coordinate 19,487,945 of NC_133929.1, read as the reverse complement.
ATTTCAGTTGGAAGGGACCTACAACAATCATCTAGTCCAACTGCCTGACCACTTCAGGGATGACCAAAAGTTAAAGCATGTTATTAAAGGGGCATTGTCCAAAGGCCTCTGAAACACTGACAGGCAGGGGGCATCGACCACCTCTCTAGGAAGCCTGTTCCAGTGTTTGACCACCCTCTCGGTAAAGAAATGCTTCCTAATGTCGAGTCTAAACCTCCTCTGATGCAGCTTTGAACCATTCCCATGTGTCCTGTCACTGGATCCCAGGGAGAAGAGATCAGCACCTCCCTCTCCACTTCCCCTCCTCAGGAAGCTGTAGAGAACAATGAGGTTGCCCCTCAGCCTCCTTTTCTCCAGACTAGACAAACTCAGAGTCCTCAGCCGTTCCTCATAGGACATGCCTTCCAGCCCTTCCACCAGCTTGGTTGCCCTCCTCTGGACGCATTCAAGGACATTAACATACTTCTTAAATTGTGGGACTGTATTGGGTTTGCGTGGCAAGGTTTTAGTAGCGAGGGGGCTGCAGGGGTGGCTTCTGTGAGAAACTGCTAGAAGCTTCCCCTATGTCGGATAGAGCCAGTGTCAGCCAGCTCCAAGATGGACCCGCCACTGGCCAAGGCTGAGCCAATCAGTGACCGTGGTGGCGCCCCTGTGATAACATATTTAAAAAGGGGAAAAAAACCTGCTGTGCAAAAACAGTAGCTAAGAGAGAGGAGTGAGAATATGTGAGAGAAGCAACTCTGCAGACACCAAGGTCAGTGAAGAAGGAGGGGGAGGAGGCACTCCAGGCACCGGAGCAGAGATTCCCCTGCAGCCCATGGTGAAGACATGGTGAGGCAGGCTGCCCCCTGCAGCCCGTGGAGGTTAACGGTGGAGCAGATATCCACCTGGGAAACACTTTTTCTTCCTGTGAGGGTGACTGAGCCCTGGAACAGGTTGCCCAGAGAGGTTGTGGAGTCTCCATCCTTGGAGATATTCAAAAGCTGTCTGGACATGGTCCTGGGAAACCGGCTCTAGGTGGGAGGGACTTGAGCAGGGATTTGGACCAGATGACCTCCAGAGGTCCCTTCCAACTTCAACCATTCTGTGATTCTGAGTTATTGCTAGTCATGTAAAGAACATTTTATTAGGACTGTTTAGCTTTTGCTAGCTACAGTAGAAACATCAAGGGATCCCGATGTGCAACATTCATATTAATCTGCTCCTCCACAAAGGAATTTTCAGTGTAAGGGAGAATATAAAAAGGTCATTACTGGAGGATATGATATATGAGGAATGGATAAGAAAATTGGGTTTCTGCAGCCTACAGAAGACAAGGTTAAGAGCGGGATATAATTGCCGAATTCCACTACATTAAGGGAGTTGTAGAAAAGATAGTCAGATTTTGCTCAGAGGCACAGTGAAAGGACAAGAGGCAACAGATGCTAGTTGCAATAAGCACATTTCCAAATAGACACAGATAAAAAAATTCCCTGTGAGGATAATCAACACTGGGACAGGTTGCCTGGAGAGATTGTGGTATTCATCTTTGAAGATTTTCAAAACTCAGCTGAGCAATCTGAACTAACTTTGAAATTTTTTCTTGTTCTGCTTATCATGAGGCTGGAACACATGACCTCTGTATGTCCCTTAAAAATATTTTTAAATTATTTTCTTGAAGGCAGTGGAAATTCACTCTTTACAATGCTGGTGAACAGCAAAGAGTTTCTTTGTCATTATGTTCAGTGCTTTAGATAGAGAAAAGCCTCCTTGCATATGTGGGTCCAGAGAGATGAAAAGAAAGAAGTCTGTGACCTTGGAAGGGAAGGACATGCAATTATCAGTAGTTCACAGGTAGTTATTGGTGGACTTTCTGGGAACAGCACTGGAATGGATCAAGGGAAAAGACCTGCACATTCAGTGTACTTGACAGGTTAAACTGCAATCCAGACAGTTTGAAATCCAAGTGTGTGCAGCATGGTTTGAGGGAGGTGGAAATCTTCTCTTTGGCACTTCCAGAGCAAGGGTAGGGGCAACACATGCCTCCCCATAGACTTGGTATGAGCCAGGATCCCTATAGCAACACCAATAAGGCTGGGAGGGCATGGTTAGTGCTGCATGACCCTGGTCCAGTCATCTGGCAACTTTTGGAATGACACTAACCATTGGGAATCCAAGTTTTTCCTTCCATGGAAAATGAAATACCTGAAAGATAAAATCTGTAGAGAGAGGTAATACCTTTGCTAGATCAGCATATATAAGTGAAAAATGTGGAGACTTTTGATCAAGCATTACCTTGGATATCATAGTGGTAACACTATTTCTGTTCAGTAAATTTCCCCTTTATAAAAGGGGAAAACCTTGACACTTACCTGACATAAGAGGATACACATATTAGAATAAAAATAACCTATAATCACAAAAATAATTTGATTCCTGATGCAAGAAATGCTACAAATATCAATTTGATTTCAGCAGTTCTATTGGGTTTACATGGCAAGGTTTTGGTAGTGGGAGATGCTGCAAGGGGTGGTTTCTGTGAGAAGACACCAGATGTTGTCCCCATGTCAGACAGAGACAGTTTCAGCTGGCTTCAAGACAGACCCGCTGCTGGCCAAACCTGAGCAAATCAGCTATGTTGGTAACACCTCTGTATTAACATTTTTAAGAAAGGGTAAAAAATTCTGTACAGCAGCAGCTGAGAAAGAGGAGTGAGAATATGTGAGAGAAAAAAACTCTGCATACACCAAGGTCAGTGAAGAAGGAGGGGGAGGAGGCACTCCAGGCACCGGAGCAGAGATTCTCCTGCAGCCCATGGTGAAGACCATGGTGAGGCAGGTTGTTCTTCTGCAGCCCGTGGAGGTTAACGGTGGAGCAGATATCCACCTGCAGCCTGTGAAAGACCCCATGCCAGAGCAGATGGATGTGCCCCAAGGAGGCTGTGACCCCATGGAGAGCCTGCACTGGAGCAGGCTCCTGGCAGGAACTGTGGACCCCTGGAGAGGAGCCCATACAGGAGCAGGTTTTCTGGCAGGACCTGTGGCCCCATGGGGGACCCCATGCTGGAGCAGTCTATTCCTGAAGGACTGCACCCTGTGGAAAGGACCCATGCTGGAGCAGTTAATGAAGAACTGCAGCCCATGGGAAGGACCTCCATTGGAGAAGTTCATGAAGGACTATATCCTGTGGGAGGGACCCCATGCTGGAGCAAGGGAAGATCATGAGGAGGAAGGAGCAGCAGAGACAAAGCATTAGTAACTGACCCCAACCTCCCTTCCTCATCCCCCTGTGCTGCTGTGAGAAGTTAGAAGAGTAAGGCGTGAAGTGGAGCCTAGGAAGAAGGGAGGGGTGGGGGGAAGGTGTTTTAAAATTTGCCCTTATTTCTCATTATCCTACTGTGATTAATTGTAAATAAATTAAATTAATCTACCCCAAGTTGAGTCTGTTTTGCCCATGACAGTAATTGCTGAGTGATCTCACTGTCCTTATCTCAACCCATGAGCTTATTGTCATATTTCCTCCCCCTGTCTTGCTGAGGAGAGGAACAGCTGATAGAATGGCTTGGTGAGCACCTGTCAGCCAGCCAAGGTCAACCCACTGCAATGGTCAATTGTATTTACCAATTGTACTTAACTGCATTTCTTAAATGTAACAATTGTATTATTTATCTGATTATTTACTTTCTTTTACATTATTTCTTAAGGCTAACAGTCATATTCCTTCTCTTAGCACCAGCAATAGGCTTCTTAAAGAAGCAGGAGGCAGCCAAGAACACTGTATATAGTACCCTCTTAAAATGGGGAAGACTATGCTTTGAAGAAATCACAAGTGAAACGCCAGCCGAGTCAGACACAATTCCCAGATTTCCTATGACAGCAATGTTCCCTTATATTTAAACAAAATCAAATGCATTTTAGGTGGCTTTTGGTAGCTAAATCTAAAGAAACCAAACTTGAGCAGGTGGACAGAGTGATTTTTTTCCCCCCTCTTTTTCCTTATTCTGTGGCAGGATCAAAGAATGATATCAAGCCATCCTCATCTTTTCCAATCCCTGAAGTACCATTTCAGGTAATTCAGATACTGAAACTGTATAGAAATATTTCATATAAACTACATGAACTGATGGTTAGTTAGTAAGAACAAAGAATCTGAATAATTTTAGAGGAATTGTCAGATTTGCTTTTCTTTCTCCTTCTAGGTAATTGTTATGGAAATGACATATGCCAGCCACCATAACAGGGTTCGACTCTGGTGTTTGACAACACCAAGCTGTGTGGAACGGTTGCCACTCTGGAGGGAAGGGATGCCATCCAGAGGGACCTCGACAGGCTTGAGAGGTGGGCCCGTGCAAACCTCATGAAGTTCAACAAAGCCAAGTGCAAGGTCCTGCACGTGGGCCAGGGCAATCCCATGCACAACAACAGGCTGGGCAGAGAATGGATTGAGAGCAGCCCTGAAGAAAAGGACTTGGGGGTGTTGGTGGATGAGAAGCTCAACATGAGCTGGCAATGTGCGCTCACAGCCCAGAAAGCCAACCGAATCCTGGGCTGCATCAGGAGAAGCATGGCCAGCAGGTCAAGGGAGCTGATTCTGCCCCTCTACTCTACTCTTGTGAGACCCCACCTGGAGTACTGCGTCTAGTTCTGGGGCCCCCAACATAAGAAGGATATAGACCTGTTGGAGCGAGTCCAGAGGAGGGCCACAAAGATGATGAGAGGGCTGGAACTCCTCTCCTATGAAGACAGGCTGAGAGTTGGGGTTGTTCAGCTTTGTCGTGGATGGAAGTGATGCACTTCCCTCATAGAGAGAAGTAGCAATACATTTATTGATATAAAACAGGGATTTAACAAAGTTTGATGATAAATGTGACAGTGTTTTAACAAGATTCGAGATGGTGAGGCACACTTGGTTATTTACTGCATAGAGGCCAGGGTCAGACAAGCTGTCAGGGAGTCCCTCCTGTTGAGTCACGAGGTTCAGAGAGGACCCCCTTGCTTTCTAAACTCCTTCTCAGAGAGGAGTCTAGGTGCGGCTGGATCCAATCCTGGGTGTCATGAGAGCAGAGTAGAGGAGCAGAATCCTCTCACCAAGATTATGAATTTTTTATAGAAGGCACTATCCCTTGTAGGATTAGAATATAGAGAGAACATACATGGACACAATAGACACTAAACAAAATATTTTAACAGATATTTGAATAACATGTAACAGTACAGTAACATTTCAACAGCTGTTAAAGCTGGACTGGGAGGAGGAAAATATAGTTTAAGCAATGTATTATTGTATGGGTATACATAGCAAGGTTTTGTAGCAGGGCTGGGGGCTGGCCTCTGTGGGAAGAGGTAAGGGGCTGCCCTGTGCCAGACACTGGCAGTTCCAGCCATCTCAGCAATGGATACACCGCAGACCAAAGCTGAACGAATCAACAAAGTTTGTAGCGCCTCTGTGAGAACAGAGAGTCATAGAATCATAGAATGGTTTAGGTTGGAAGGGAGCTTAAAGATCATCTAGTTCCAACCCCCCTGCCATGGGCAGGGACACCTCCTACTAGACCAGGCTGCTCAACATATTTAATAAAGGGCAGAAAACACCACAGAAAGAGTGAGGAGGAGGGAACAAAAAGAGTGAGAAACAACAGAGGGTACACCAAGGTCAGAGAAGGAGGAGGTACTGCGTGGTGGAACAGATAATTCCCTGCAGCTCGTGGAGGACCCAGGCCAAAGCAGATGGATTTTCCTGACAGGAATTGTAGCCTGTGGAGAAACTGTGCTGGAGCAGAGGAAAAGTGTGAGAAGGAAGGAGCAGCAAAGAGAAACTGATATGCACTAACTGTTACCCCCTACTCCCATTCCCCCTGTGCTACTCAAGAGGTAGAGTCTGGAGTGAAGGAGCAAAGCTGAGCATGGGAAAGGGGAGAGGAAAGGTGTTGGTTTAATGTTTGTCTTTTGTTTCCCACTACACAAATTAGTAGTTACATTTTCATTTCAACTGGCAATAAATTACTTTTCCCCATGTCGAATCTGTTTTGCCTACGATGGTAATTGGTAAGCAATCTCCCTATCTTTCTCTTGACCCATGATCTTTCTCACTTCTGTTATTCCTATTTTCTTCCCCTGTACTACTTAGGGGTGATGGTGGTGTGTTTGTATAGAGTGAGTGGCTGGGTGGGAGTTTGGCTGTTAGCCAAGGCTAACCCACCACAATCATATTCAAATTAACATGCTCTGTCCTCATTTTGAGACAATTCCTTCTTATGGTACTTTCAAGTGAACAGATCCTGTTCTACAGCCAGTTAGAAGTCTTCAAGTGCTAAGGCTTCATAGGAACCAAGTACGGCTTTCCCTGAGAGCCAGAAATCACCAACTCCTCAAACAAGAAAGGGAAGTGGCAGGGTTTCATCTGTGCTACTCTATGACACGGCTTGCAATGTGGGTTATCCTAAACACCCAAATCCTGCATTGATCTCACTGTTTCTTGATGTTTTCACTGCAAGAATTTTAGACTGATTCATATATTATATATTTGTACAAAGCCCAGCACAACATAGAATCACAGAATGGTTGAGGTTGGAAGGGACTGCTGGAAGTCATATGGTCCAACCCCCCCTGATCAAGCAGGGCCACCTAGACCCGGTTGTCCAGGTCCATGTCCAGATGGCTTTTGAATATCTCCAAAGAGGGAGACTCCACAACCTCTTTGGGCAATCTGTTCCAGTCACCCTCACAGTACAAAGAGTGTTTCCTAATGTTCAGACATAAGGTTTCTCTTTTTCCCACTCTGCCCCTCCAGCATGTAGAATAGGGATAGGCAAGAGTTTGAGAGGGGGCAGAGTCTGGACAGTTGACCCAAATTGGCCAAAGGGATATTCCATACCACCATAACGGCCGTACCAATGCCCTGCTCAGCAATAAAAACTGGGGGGTAGTCTTTCCAAGGTAGCAGTTGCTTGGAGACTGGATGGAAGAAGGACCCACATTGGAGCAGTTCGTGAAGGACTGTAGCCCATGGGAGGCACCCCATGTTGGAGCAGGGGAACAGCGTTAGGAGGAAGGACCAGCAGAGAGGAACTGCTGTGAACTGACCACAACCCCCATTCCCCATTCCCCCTGCACCACTTGTGGGGGGAGGAGGTAGAAGTGTCAGGAACGAAGGAGTGAAGTTGAGCCTGGGAAGAAATGGGGGGAAGGTGCTTTTATTTTTGTCTTTGTTTCTCACCATCCTACTCTATTTTTAATTGGTGATAAATTAAAATAATCTTCCCCAAGTTAAGTCTATTTTGCCTGTGATGGTAAAAGGTAAGTGATCTCCCTGTCTTTAACTCGACCTGCAAGCTTTTCCATCTTAGTTTCTCCCCTTGTCCTGTTGAGAAGGGGGAGTGAGAGAGTGGCTGGGTGGGTCTCTGGCAGCCAGCCAAGGTCAAATCCACCAGAGTTCTTCACTAGCAGGTGTTGTAGGAATTATGCAGCCGCCACCTAGGCCATGGTAGGAATTATGCGGTCACCATCTCAACAGGACTTGTCCCTAGGTTCCACTTTAATAAACAAATCAAACAGAGTTCTGTGGAGATAGAGAGCAGCATAGGAGGTCTGTTCGACCTTGATGAGACAAGGCTGCGTCCTTGAGAGAGGATTTGAGAGAACAGATAAACAAGTATCAGGGAGTATCAGCAAGAAACAGGACGTGAGAGTGAAGTTGCTGTGGGAGAGTGAAGTTGCTGCTCCTTGTGAACAGACAGCGGAAACCAATCGGAAGAAGTAGAGAAGCGCATGGCAGTCGACCCTCAACCTATTAGCAGGAGACAGCTTGCGCGTGGAGAGTGTGTATAGCTATAAAGCCTGTCAGATTGTTGCAATAAAGGTCTTTGTATATAGAAGAAGTTTGTATATACACAATGTTTAGACGTAAGGCGAGCGCGCCCCAGGTAGATAGACCAGGATGGGCCGTAGAACCGATGGAAGTCCTGAAATATTGGAGGAGTTTTCACCAGCCGACACGTTTACGCTCTCAGGAACGGCTTGCCCATGCAAGGCGTATGGCTGGTTGTTTGTTGTTTGCCTATAAGATCATGGAGAATTGTAAATACACTCAAGGGACTCACACCTGGGTGCTGGAAAACACATATATCACACCAATTGTTATTCAGTCTCGGGTGCTGGCAAGAAAAACATTTGGATGACATAAGCCTGTAATGGACTCACAGACACCTTATCCAGCTGCTTGAGAATCTTGGCCTGTTGTGGAAGAAGATCAAAGCACAGTACCAGCGAGAACAGGGAGTCCGCATGCGCTCTTGCTAACAAGGACTCTTGCTGCCAAGGATTCTTGATAACAAGGACTCTCTTGCTGCCAAGGATAAGTTTGACAATGCTACTAGTACTGCTATTTATGAGTTATTGCTAGATGTAGATAGTATTCGATATGCGACGCTGCAAAACAGAGCTGCTACTGATTTTTTGCTTTCAGCTCACAGACATGGTTGTCAAGATTTTAAAGGACTGTATTGTATGAATCTAAGTGAGCACTCCAAATCCATCCATGTCCAGCTGCAGGAACTGTACCGACCGAACCAGCAACTTGTGGAGACCACTGGGTGAAATCTCTTTGCTGGATGGACTTGGGGATGGGGTTGGTTGAAGCAAGTTATACTCATTGCCTGTGTGGAAGGAATTTGTCTGTTACATTTAGTATGCTGTTTGCCGTGTTTAATAAGCATTATACGATCAGCTGTAGATGCCGCTTTGCATCGTACCCTTGTACGAGTTGTAGAATATCGTCGTGTCCCAACTACGGACCACGGGGTGGCATGTGTGAGGGATAATAGAGGATGGTCCAAGTGAGACACAACGGAAAATTACTAGTTGAACCAAACCCAGTACTGTTGCTGCAAAAACTATGTGTGTATCCATGAGAACCTGACCTTTGAAGAAGAAAACAAGAAGGGAGTACAGCAGTGTAGTCACGTATCAGACAGCCGCTGTTAGCAAAGCTGGATCATGAGCCTGGTGAGACTTGCTGCATACGCTGGCCATGTGTGCAGCGACTCTAGCCTGTACTTTTCTACTCAGTCCAGTGCAGGAGAGTCTGGTGGGACTCGCTGCATGCACTGGCTACGTGTGCAGTGACTTTAGCCTGTACTTCTCCACTCAATCCAGTGCAGGATATAGGGGGGCTGTCTCAGGTCAGAGAGGAGGAGAGAGACATGAGCGCACTTTGAAGATACAGGGGATGCCCGGAAGCACTGTGTCTGCTCCCCCCCTCCCCCCGTAGGTTCCACATTCATTAACCCCAACAGCTCCGAAGGCATTACAGCATGTTGCAAGATAAGATATAGTCTACTACTGCTGCAAGATGCATTGAACACCTTCCTACAAGAATTTCAACTTTATGCCCTGATAGGACAGTGGGATGATGCACTCGCAAAGAGCCTGACTGCATTAGAGTGGGTATTTTTGCCACATACCTTTTCAAAACCAGTAGCTATGATGATTGAAATGTTACCACGATTGGTTTTCCAGGGTCGTTTGTGCTGTCAGCAGCTTTCTGGAATGGATCCAAGCCACATACATGTCCCCGTCAAAAAGGACGACCTTGACCCTTGGTTATCACAAGGTCTTAACCTACAAATTGCCTTAGTACATTATATTGGGCAAAGAAATTATTCTTTCCCCTGGCACAGACTATTAGAATCATAGAATCATAGAATCATAGAATTGTTGAGGTTGGAAGGGACCTTTAAGATCATCGAGTCCAACCTTTAGCCTACCCTGACAAGAGCCACTTCTAAACCATGTCCCTAAGTGCCCCATCTACCTTTTTTTTAAACACCTCCAGGGATGGCGAATCCACCACCTCCCTGGGCAGCCTATTCCAATGTTTAATAACCCTTTCAGTGAAAAAATGTCTCCTAATATCCAATCTAAACCTCCCCTGACGTAACTTGAACCCGTTTCCCCTCGTCCTATCACTTGTCACCAGGGAGAAGAGGTCAGCCCCCATCTCTCTACAACCTCCTTTCAGGTAGTTGTAGAGGGTGATAAGGTCTCCCCTCAGCCTCCTCTTCTCCAGGCTAAACAACCCCAGCTCCCTCAGTCGTTCTTCATAAGGTTTGTCCTCCAGACCCCTCACCAGCTTTGTAGCCCTTCTCTGGACACGCTATTACGGTCACTTTCACAAATTCCTTTACAGCCGCGCATCCTGCTAGGGCCAAAGCCTCTTGATGGCACCCGTATGGTGTTTGTAGATGGTTCAGGGACACAGTAAAGGCTTTTGACTTATTTCAACAGGAACCGTTAAATGTAGTAGCAGACTCTCAATATGTTACTGGCATTGTTCAAAGACTTGAAGGAGCATTTATAAAACAAGTAGAGAACCGATTGTTATTTAATGCAATTAATGTTGCTTTTATGAAAAAGACAGTTTCCTTATTTTATTGTCCACATACGCTCTCATAGCTGTTTACTTGGTCCTTTAACTGAGGGAAAGACAGTTGCGGATTATCACACTCTGTCGGTAACAGCTCCGAACATTATGCAGCAAGCTGAAATGTCGCATGATTTTTTTCATCAAAATGCGAAGGCATTGAGGAAGCAATTTTCTTTAACACAACAACAAGCACATGATATTGTGTGAACTTGTGCCGATTGTCAGCAGCTGGCTCCTCTGCCATCATTTGCAGGGGTTAACCCGCGAGGGCTTACACCTGATGAACTTTGGCAATCCGATGTTACGCGCATTATGGAATTTGGACATGTTTCAGTCGATTTGTTTTCTCACTTTGTTGTGGCTACTGCTCATACAGGAGAGAAGGCTTGTGATGTTATTCGACGTTGGTTGCAATGCATTGCAGTCATGGGAGTACCGAAAACTATAAAAACTGATAATGAACCAGCTTATGTGTCCGCTAAAGTACAGGCCTTTTTTTTTACAGACATGGGGTATTAAACATGTCACCAGTATTCCTCATTCCCCGACTGGGCAAGCAATTGTGGAGCGTATGCATCATACTTTAAAAACCATGCTTGCTAAACAAAAAAGGGGGAATCCCGTAGGTATGACACCTCAAGAGTGAGTGTATAAAGCAACTCATGTTTTAAATTTTCTAAACATGTCTTCTTTGTCATCCACAGCAGTAGATGGACATTTCGTAAGAACTGTTGAATGGCCTGAACAACCAAAGGTGTATTATAAGCACCTTAAATCGGGGTGCATGCTAACCACAGATAACACTGCAACAAATAGAAGTTGTGAGCAAGACAATTCTGTAATGATTTGTACTTCTCATCCGCATGTTTGCTTCAGCTCAAAATGCAAGTATACAAGAATGTAATCAATCTTATTGTGTAAATTTAATGCGAGTAAGGTATAAAACAGCAGTACTATGGATAGGGTATCGGCAAAATGCATTAAAAACACGTCTTTCTCTGTATTGTGATTGGGAGTACAACTTTCAAAGACTTTGTGTTACATCTCTCCCCTGGAATACGTCGCTACATGGCTGGGAAATGGTTAAACACCATCTCCAAGGTGCTTTTGACATGTCATTGCAACAAAATATTCGTCCTTTACATGATCAGCTAAAAGCTCAAATACTAAAGATTCAAGACTTAATGAACCGCAATGCATTTGAAATATTACAAAAGGATTTCTCGTGGGTAAATCCAAAGAAATTGGCTTTCTGGGCTAAATTTAGGAATCTGGGTATTTATTGCCTTAGCAGGGTTCTTTTTGATTCTGTTTTTAATTGTGTTTAGTATATAACCTGCTAAGAGCGTCACAACGAGTAGAAGCACAAGTCATGGCGACCTTGTTAATAAATGGTCTGGTGTTAAACAAAAAAGGGGGAGATGTGGCAGATCTATGAGCAGAGGCCTGCGTACGGCCAAAGACACAGTGAGCAGAGCACACAGTAAATACAGAGCCAAGAGAACAGTTCACACCTTTACTCCATCCTGTGATGACCATATAACATTCCCGAATCTCGGACAAAGAGTAGGGCTAAGTATTCTCCCTTTGCTAGGAACAGCAATGGCACTAAATATGCTGAATAAAATAGGGTGTTGGCTGGCTAAACAGACCAATGCCACATCGTTAGCATTAGGTGGGTTATTAGCAGATGTAGACGCTATTCGGCATGCTATGCTTCAAAATAGAGCTGTCATTGATTTTTTGCTTTTAGCACAAAGCCACGGGTGTGAAGATTTTGAAGGTATGTGTTGTATGAATCTTTCTGACCACTCTGAGTCTATCCATAAAAGTATCCAGCAATTGAAAGAAGGGTTTAATCAGCTACAGATTGATAATGAATGGGACTGGCTAAACAACCTGCTGCGCAGTTGGGGTATTTCTGGATGGCTATCATCAATTGTAAAAGCTGGATTGTTGTTGCTATTCTTTGTGTGTGTGCCTTAATGCTTGTTGTGCCCTGTATCTTAGACTGCCTAATGACTTAGACTTTAGTCTTTCTTAGACTGCAAAGAATGATTAATCAAGCTTTTGTAGTAGAAAAACAAAAAGGGGGAATTGTGGAGATAGAGAGCAGCATAGGAGGTCTGTTCGACCTTGATGAGACAAGGCTGCGTCCTTGAGAGAGGATTTGAGAGAACAGATAAACAAGTATCAGGGAGTATCAGCAAGAAACAGGACGTGAGAGTGAAGTTGCTGTGGGAGAGTGAAGTTGCTGCTCCTTGTGAACAGACAGCGGAAACCAATCGGAAGAAGTAGAGAAGCGCATGGCAGTCGACCCTCAACCTATTAGCAGGAGACAGCTTGCGCGTGGAGAGTGTGTATAGCTATAAAGCCTGTCAGATTGTTGCAATAAAGGTCTTTGGTCTGTACCCCATCAGAGTCCATGAATCCATGCTCCACAGAGTTCCTTCTTCTACTATGTTTAACATGCAATAGTAGTTACAGCTCGAGCTGGGTGCCTCTGAAGAGGGACCCTGCCTGTCAATTGTTACCAGATTTTATAGTGTCACGGATGGAGTGTTGCACTTCACTTGTAGAGAGAAGCAACAATATATTTTATTGATATAAAACAGTGAGTTAACAAAGTTCAGTGGTAAATGCGACAGTGGTTAACAAGATTTCATGGGAAGGTTATTTACTGCACAGAGGACAGGGTCAGACAGAACTGTCAGGGAGACCCTCCCGTTGAGTCACAAGGTTCAGAAAGGACCCCCTTGCTTTCTAAACTCCTTCTCAGAGAGGAGTCTAGGTGTGGCTGGATCCAATCCTAACCCCAGACTTGGTCAACAGTTTATGTCTAAAGGATTATACGTCCACAATCAATCAAAGATATAATCTTAGTGAAGCTTCAAAGTTTAGCAAGCTATTAGTCACTTACCGAGAATCTGTTGTGGGAAGGAATCTCTCAACCTCAAGGATTAACCTTGAGAGGCGTCCCTACTCAAGGGGAGATCCTGGCGTGTAGCCCGCTGCCGTGCAGGAGAGCTCAACGGGCCCTGGGCTGTCCAATATTTATAGAGTAAGATGATTGACTTATAGTCATATTTGCAGTGAGACATCTGGGTCCCTGTTCCAGACAGCCCTTTGCTACCATGTTGCCATCTGTCCCCCAAAGTCCAGCTTAAGATGGATGTAGCCATCACGACCCCCACTGGTGGTTACAGCTTAAGCAGGGGGGAGGAGGGGAAGCACACTGCCACATATAGTCTGTATAGGTCGCTTGGTTTCTTGATGGCATTTTTGCTCATCCAATCCTGTTTGTGGAGTCTGGGGTCTTCTCTTCTTCTGATTTGCTCTCGCAGCCTCCAGGCGCCCTTTTTGTCTGTGTCTTGAGACATTTCCTTATCTTTTGTTACAGAATATCCTGTAGTTAAAGTTTTAGTTATACTTCCTTATCTACTGGTTACATTTCCGTAGATAAAAGCAAAGCTTAAAGTACAATTCTTGCAGCCTAAGGCTTCATTTACTTTAATCACTAGTACTAAGCTCTGGCACAAATTAGTCTCTTACTACACAGGAAATCATAATATACAAGATATTCAAAATGCTACAATTATTTCCTAATAATGTAGACTGCATTCACTTCTGTGGTACATAGACTCCTCTGTCTCTTTCTGTGCACATAATTTTCATATTATTTTAATATCAAATATTACCTACTGCAGTGTTAGCCCTGAAATTTGCACTATACTTGGACTTTATTTTCAATTCACTATTAATTTTTTTAAAACATAATTAATTTCATAGCTTCCCCTCCCAGCATCATAGTAAAATGTGTGTGTCATATATAGAGGTAATCCAGTGTCTACAAAAGGATAAAGTCGGAACTCTGGGTCTAATAGCCTCTAATTTCTATTTTGAAATTATATGGTTCCATCCAGAAAAGGAAGAAGGACCATAAAATACAAAAAGATGACATGCTACTGCTTGAACCAAACCTGTTCAAATCTGCGACTTATAACAATGCATGTTCTCTGACATAATAGGTCTCCATTCGGTCTGTATACCTACATCTGTGAAATCCCTTAGGACGTGGAGGTAGGATGCAGGGGGTTCGAACTCGATGATCTTTAAAGGTCCCTTCCAACCCAAACCATTCTATAATTCTGTGATCTGAAACCATCCTGAGATAGAAGGCTTGAGTTTCAGTATCTCAATATAGAGCTACAAGCAGGGTGAAGATTACTGAAAACTTCTTGTTCCCTCTACTGTGCAAACATTCCTTCACTGGATACAGATTTTATTTACCTCATGCTTTCAAGACAAAACTAATAGCTATACTTTTGAAGTCTTCTTCAAATTGTATCTACAATCATTCTAAAGTATATGTCAAGTGCTACAACTAAAAGGAGATGTATGAGAAACACAGAATCACAGAATTGTAGGGTTGAAAGGGACCTCTGGAGATCATCTAGTCCGACCCCCCTGCCAGAGCAGGGTCACCTAGAGCAGGCTGGACAGGAACGTGTCCAGGCGGGATTTGAATGTCTCCAGAGAAGGAGACTCCACCACCTCTCTGGGCAGCCTGTTCCAGTGCTCTGCCACCCTCAAAGGAAAGAAGGTCCTCCTCACGTTGAAATGGAACATCCTATGTTTGAGTTTGTGCCTGTTACCTCTTGTCCTGTCCCCGGGCACCACTGAAAAGAGCCTGGCCCCATCCTCCTGACACCCCACCCTTTAAGTATTTATAAGCATTGATAAGATCCCCCCTCAGCCGTCTTTTTCCAGACTAAAAAGACCCAAGTCCCTCAGCCTTTCTTCATAAGAGAGGTGTTCCAGTCCCCTCATCATCTTGGTAGCTCTCTGCTGCACCCTCTCCAGCAGTTCCCTGTCCTTCTTGAACCGGGGAGCCCAGGACTGGACACAGTACTCCAGGTGCGGCCTCACCAAGGCAGAGTAGAGGGGGAGGATGACCTCCCTCGACCTGCTGGCCACACTCTTCTTGATGCATCTCAGGATGCCATTGGCCTTCTTGGCCACAAGGGCACATTGCTGGCTCATGGTCATCCTGTTGTCCACCAGGACTCCCAGGTCTCTTTCCACAGAGCTGCTCTCCAGCAGGTCAGCCCCCAACCTGTACTGGTGCATGGGGTTATTCCTCCCCAGGTGCAGCACCCTACACTTGCCCTTGTTGAATTTCATAAGGTTCCTCTTTGTCCAGATCTCCAGCCTGTCTAGGTCTCTCTGTATGGTGGCGCAGCCTTCTGGTGTGTCAGCCACTTCTCCCGGTTTTGTGTCATCAGCAATCTTGCTGAGGGTGCGCTCTATCCCCTCATCCAGGTCATTGATGAATATATTGAAGAGGACTGGACCCAGTACTGACCCCTGGGGAACATCACTCATCACGGACCTCCAACTAGACTCTGTGCCCCTAATCACGACCCTCTGAGCTCTGTCTTTCAACCAGTTTTCTATCCACCTTACTGTCCATTCATCTATCCCACACTTCCTAAGCTTCCCTATGAGGATGCTGTGGGAGACAGTGTCAAAAGCCTTGCTGAAGTCAAGGTAGACAACATCCACTGCCCTCCCCTCATCTATCCATCCAGTCATGCCATCATAGAAGGCTATCAGATTAGTCAGACATGATTTCCCCTTGGTGAATCCATGTTGACTACTTCCAATAGCTTTCTTTTCCTCCACATGCCTTGAGATGATGCCCAGAATGAGCTGTTCCAGAATATATATGAATACATTCAGTGCTGCCAGAGTTGAGTGGTTCCTCCACAGCATTGGTTTATTAATATATAGTAAAGAAAACTACTTCAGGAGATGGAATGTTTAACAACCTGGGGGAAAAAAAAGCACTCTACAAACAAATGGTAACTGATTGGTATGTCCTCTAATACTAGGAACAATTCCTAACGTTTTCAGAAAGATATCATACATCTTTTCCATTGAAAAGGGGACAGTGAGGTTTAGAGGGCAGTGAAAATACTTAATTTGCATTTTCTCTGCATTAGGAAAGCATTTATTTGTATTTTCCATATTAATATCTTGATCACCGGTTCAAATATAGCTCAGCCTCTAGAGCAAAATCCATAGTCTAATGGCCATTTAGTGGTTTACACTGAAGAATCTGGTCATATCAGTACATTCTGCAAGGGATAATATTTTTTCCATATCAAATAGTCTAATTTAACTAATTTATTTAACAGATTTTACTCATTTTAACTAATTTTACCTTTAGTGACAAATATTAATTGTAAGATATAATTCAGAATTTAAAAGGCTTTTTTCTCCGCCCCAAATATACCAATATGTAGAAATTGAGTGTACATGTGCAATAAATCTGTATCGTAGAATCATAGAATCATAGAATAGTTTGGGTTGGAAGGGACCTTTAAGGTAATCTAGTCCAACCCCCTATTATTATAATTAATATATATAATTATTTAATTATATACTTATATAATTATAATAACTATAATTAAAGGTTCATAAGTTTATAATGGCTATCCAAAGAAAATGGGGAAGATATCAGGGTACTAATGAAACATTTAGTTACTAGATTTTTAAAGTCCTTTAAGTTTTTTAAATTTTTTTATGTTTTTTAAGTTTACAAAGGGAATTTAGGTAAGCTCAAAATGAAACACTGATTCAAATGAGACTGGAAAGTGAACTGCAGCCCCTCTCAAGTGCTCTGGTCCTCCCTCCTCCACATAAAATATCTGATCACTATTGCATCCCAATGCATGGGCTTGTCCAGGGCCCTGAGCACACCCACAGGCTCTGATTGCCCTGACCAGCCTGAAACCGTCTTTCTCTATAATCCTCCTCTGCAACCTCTTTCCCCTAGCTCCTAGGGGTTTGGCTGCCTGTGCTCAAAGCCAGCCCTGATAGAGGTAGATTACAGCCCTGCGGGGTTCTGTAAGACACCCTGCCCCTACAACAACTCCTGCCCTCCAAATCCTCATGCACTATCCTGGAGTGGTTCTCTGGGGACCATGACCTTGCATCTGTGGCCATGATTCACAGTCCAAATCATGAAGTTGTCTGTGGAAACTGAGTGGAGGGGCAATAATCCCACTACTGCTTGGGGCTGACTGAGGTCCTCTGAGTTGAGATAACCAGAGCTAACCTGCCCTAGGTCCCAGGGCCACTGTCAGACCTGACTCCCAATAGTTTTGTGGCTTCGCATTTTCCCAGAAGGCCCTGATTCCTACCCAGCCCCAACCCACACCAACAACTGCATCTACTATAGATAGGAGGATCACCCAAAGGGGACTCATAACCCATGACACCCCTAGACACTCTGTCCTTCCCCATCCTGCATACTTTTTTCCTGTCATCCTTGCTGGCACAGTTGCAGCAGCACAACCTCATTAACTGGCAGTTGGGATCCTTGTGTTTCTCTCTGGGAAGGAGATAGACAGAGTCTGAGGACAAAAGTCTGCTCCAGGATCTCTCAGTGTGCCTCCCCTACCAAGGCACCCCACAGGGTTTGTTCTGATTTCTGCACTCACCAAGCGAGCAGGTATCTGGGCACATGACTGCAATGGTCTTGCTTGCTGGCAAGAGCCCTGCAAGGGCCTTCTGTGGCTGAGGATAGTTATCCTGCCATAGCCATGCCATGCATGATGGCTCTGATCACAGCCCTGTCTTCTCCATGACCTTAGCCCTGAGAGCTCTGCATTGCCACAGCTCTGCTCAGTCTTGCAGCCCTAACTTACCCAGGCTCCAGGCCATGCCTCTTCACCAAACAGATATGACATCCCAAATGAGTTCACTGACTTTGCCAACATATTTGAGAAGAAAGAGATGGAAAATCTGCCACACAATTGCTCTCACAATTGAATAACTGACTCAATTCCAGGAAAGGAGGTGCCCTTCAAGCACATATATATATATATATACTGTGCCCTGAATTTGCAACCTTCAAGGAATGTCTCAAGGAGAGTCTGGCATGTAGGTTTATCCACCCTGCCAGGTTCATCTCCGCTGCCAGGGCACCCACATTTTTGTCCAAGAGAGAAATGGGGGTCTCTGATACTGTGTAATTACAAGGGGCCAAAACTCATCACAGTTAAGAGCAAGTACTCAAGTCTCTCATCCCAGAGAGCTCTGAAAGTCTCCAGGAGGTGGGGTGGGAGTGGTACACAAAGCTGGACCTGTGAGGGAACTACCAGTTGCTCTGAATCCAGCAGAAGAACAAACAGAAAACTGCTTTGCGCATCAGATGGTCTCTTCAATACTTCAGCACTTTGTAAATGCTATGCTGAAGGGCTTGTTTGATAACTACATTGTGGCGTATTTGGATGACTTCTTGATGTTCTCCACCACTTGAGAGGCACATGTAAACCATGTTGGTCAGTTTTAGGTCACCTGTCCCATCTGCTCCTCCCTGCAGGTGGGACCCCTCTATACTTCTCCACTTCCGACCCTCTAACGGGGCAAATAACGAAGTTAGCTGACCTTGGTTGTTATAGCAATAAGTATAAGCAGGAGCCTCTCTGCATACCATTCCTTGGCATAATCACGTCTTATCACTCTGAGAGTGAACAGTTTCTGAACAATATGCTGTTAATTTCAGAGTTTAGTCAGTTAGAAGAGGCCCAGCTAAAAAGTAAAATTACAAATCAGAAAATTGGTTCTGTTTTACCTCAAACCAGGACACGTGCCTTTAGAGAGCTTTGTTTGAAGTTAATTGATGCAATGCTGCTTAACCTGCTGAATATGTTGCATGGTTTATTTGCTCTTTGCGTTTGTATGCAATGGTTTAAATGTGCTATTTTGGTATGGATTGGCATTCAGATGTATAATATGATTACTTGGATAACGGTTTTACCTGCATCATGTGATGTATTCTTTTACTAATTACACTTTCGGTTTTACCTAGGGAAAGTTTACTTCGCCCTTTAATGCTTATGCCAAAGTGACACCATCAGAGTTAGGGGATGAAAACCTTTTGGGCTGTTTAGAAAATGTTACTTTTATAAAATCGTGATTTTGTTGCTGGTTTTCCTGTATGTGTTGCAGGGGTGCTTTTTCGCTAAACATGGGTGCAGGAGTGGGTACTGCTGTACATGTGCTGCTGCTACTCAAATCCCATGGGCCAATCCACAGCCGGCACAGGCACAAGCCACTCTTCAAGCTACCCCCCTCCCCGGCATCGGCCAACCCCCACTGGCACCGGCCACGCCCCCACCGGCACTGGCCACGCCCCCGCCCGTACCAGCGGAAGCCACGCCCTCGCCATACCAGCACCGGCCACACCAGCAACGGCCACGCCCCTGCCGGCACTAGCCACCCCCTCACCGGCACCAGCCACGCCCCCGCCTGTACCAGCGGAAGCCACGCCACCGCCCATACCGGAATCGGCCACACCAGCACCGGCCACCCCCTCACCGGAATCGGCCACCCCCACAGCGGCGCAGGCCAGGCCCCTGCCCGTCACTCAGCAGCCTGCGGTAAAAGTTACTCTGCTGCCTGCACTGGCACCAGTCACCCCCCAACCTGTGTCGCAAGCCCCTCTAGCCTCTACAACGAGCACTGTCACTACTCCAGCTGCTTAGACAACGAGTACTGATGCTACTCAAATTCCATCAGAACCGGTACAAGTTGCCCCGGTGACCAGGAAGCAGAAAAGGAGGCCAGCTCATTCCCCTGCCCCTTATGACAAAGACCAGCTCAAGCCAGGTAGCATGGGAGAGAGTTCTGATGAAAATGCAGGAAAGGGTGCTTCTAAAGCAGATCCAGGAGAGAGTCCTTCTCGGGCAGCGTCAGTGGAGGAGGAGGACTCATGCAGAGATAAGGATTTGCGAAATATGAGGAAGGACTTTAGTCATCAAGAAGGGGAGACACTTATCTCCTGGTTGCTCCAATGCTGGGACAATGGGGCTGATTCCATAGACTTAGAAGGTAGAGAAGCCAGGCAGTTGGGAAATCTGGACAGAGATGAAGATATTGACAAAGCGATTGGGAGAAAGACAAACACTCTCAGTCTCTGGAGGCGACTGCTATCAGCTATGAATGGCAGGTATCCCTTTAAGGATGATATGGAATGCTGTCCAAGTAAGTGGACCAGCATGGAAAAAGGTATTAAATACCTGAGAGAAATGGCTGTGATAGAGGTGATTGATGGTGACTGGCGAGTGAATGTAGACCCTGATGAAATGCCATGCAAATGATCTTTGCTGAGGAAGTTTGTGCAGAGTGCACCATCGATGTATTCCCACACTTTGTCAATACTGATCTGGGAAGGATCTGATGATGATGCACTAACTGTAAATGAAGTGGCTAACAGAATACGACAGCGTGAAGACAGTCACTCTTGTCCCCTCACTGTGGCAGCCATGGAAAAAATGATTGAGAAAAATGAGGAAATGATTGAGAAAATGACCAAGAGAATAGCCAAGCAAATCAAGGAAATGGGTAAGAAAAATGATAAACTGTTTGATAAACTGTTTGAAAAACTGTCTGGGATGGAGGAAGAATCCCACTCTTCTCCTGAACGAACCCACGTCTCAGTCATTAAGAAAAAATGCCTTCCTACGAGACCAATTCAAGAGAAACAGGACCTGCTCTGAGATTTTCTGTGGCTTTGCCTCTGTGACTATGGAGAGGACATGAGTAAGTGGGATTAAAAAACCACCCTGGCCCTACAGGCATGGGTGCTTGAGTTGCAAGGTAAAGCAGATGGAAGAAAGAATTTGTGCAGGAGGGTGGCTGCTCCGGTCCGCGGTAAGAGGTTCTCCGGTCCGGGTAGGAACTCATCTGCTAATTGTAGATGTTGTCCTCAACATTAGAGGGGCCCTGCCTCCAGCCAGGAGGAGGAGAGGGACAACCGAGTTTATTGGACTGCGTGGATTCGATGGCCTGGCACATTAGAGCCACAAAAATATACAGCCCTGGTGGACACTGGTGCACAGTGCACCCTATTGCCATCGAATCATAAAGGGACAAAATCTGTTACTATTTCTGGAGTGACAGGCGGGTCTCAAGAACTGACTGTTTTGGAGGCCAGAGTGAGCCTGAATGGGAATAAATGGGAGAAGCACCCCATTGTGACTGGCCCAGATGCTCTGTGTATCCTTGGCATAGACTGCCTCAAGAGAGGGTATTTCAAAGACCCAAAAGGGTATCAGTGGGCTTTTGGTATAGCAGCTGTAGAGACTGAGAATATTACACAGCTGTCTACCTTGCCTAGTCTAGCAGATGACCCTTCTGTGGTGGGACTGCTGAAGGTTAAAGAACAGCAGGTGCCAATTGCTACTGCCACGGTGCATCGGCAACAGTATCACGCTAACCGAGACTCCCTGATTCCCATCCAGAACCTGATTCGTCAGCTAGAGACCCAAGGAGTGATCAGCAAGACTTGTTCACCCTTTAACAGCCCTATATGGCCAGTGCGAAAGTCTGATGGAGACTGGAGATTAACAGTAGATGATTGTGGCCTGAATGAGGTCACACCACCACCGAGTGCTGCTGTGCCAGACATGCTAGAACTGCAGTATGAACTGGAGTCAAAGGCAGCCAAGTGGTATGCTACAATTGACATTGCTCATGAATTTTCCTCTATTCCTTTAGCAGCAGAGGGCAGGCCACAGTTTGCTTTCACCTGGAGAGGCATCCAGTCCACCTGGAATCGATTGCCCCAGGGGTGGAAACACAGCCCCACCATTTGCCATGGACTGATCCAGACTGCACTGGAGAAGGGTGGAGCTCCAGAACACCTGCAATACATTGATGATATCATTGTGTGGGGTAATAGAGCACAAGAATTTTTCAAGAAAGGTAAGAAAATAATCAAGGTTCTTCTGAAAGCAGGTTTTGCTGTAAAAAGAGGTAAGGTCAAGGGACCTGCAGGAGACATCCAGTTCTTGGGAATTAAGTGGCAAGGTGGGCGTTGACAGATCCCAATGGATGTGATTAACAAGATAACATCTATGTCCCCACCTACTAACAAAAAGGAAACACAAGCCTTCTTAGGCGTTGTAGGTTTCTGGAGACTGCATATTCCAGGTTATAGTCAGATTGTGAAACCTCTCTATGAAGTGACTCAAAAGAAAAAAAATTTCACATGGGGCCCTGAGCAACGACAGGCCTTTGATCAAATTAAACAAGAGATTGTGCATGCAGTAGCCCTCGGACCAATCCGAACAGGACAGGACATTAAAAATGCACTCTACACTGCAGCCAGAGACAATGGCCCTACCTGGAGCCTCTGGCAGAAAGCACCAGGGGAGACCCGAGGTCGACCCCTAGGATTCTGGAGTCAAGGATACAAAGGCTCCGAGGCCAACTATACCCCAACTGAGAAAGAAATCTTGGCAGCACTTGAAGGGGTTAGAGCTGCATCAGAGGTAATTGGTACTGAAGCACAGCTCCTCCTGGTGCCCTGATTACCAGTGCTGGGCTGGATGTTCAAGGGTGAAGTTCCTTCTAGGCATCATGCCACCGATGCTACTTGGAGGAAGTGGGTTGCCTTAATCACACAGCAAGCTCGAATAGGAAACCCAGATCGTCCAGGAATTGTAGAAGTGATCACAAACTGGCCCAAAGGCAAAGACTTCGGAATGCCATCTGAGGAGGTGGTGACTCGTACTGAGGAAGCCCCACCATATAATGAACTCTCAGATAATGAGAAATTAGTATGCCTTGTTCACTGATGGGTCTTGTCATATTGTAGGAAAACATCAAAAGTGGAAAACTGCTGTGTGGAGTCCTACAGGATGAGTTGCAGAAACAACTTAAGGAGAAGGTGAATCGAGCCAATTTGCATAGGTAAAAGCCATCCATCTGGCCTTAGACATTGCTGAACAAGAAAAGTGGCCAATGCTCTATCTCTGTACTGACTCACGAATGATGGCCAATGCACTGTGGGGGTGGTTAAAGCAGTGGAAGCAGAGCAACTGGCAGCACAAAGGTAAACCCATCTGGGCTGCTGAATTGTGGCAAGATATTGCTGACCGGCTAGGGAAACTAGTTGTGAAGGTATGCCATGTACATGCCCATGTACCCATGCGCCGAAATCAAGCAAGCTAAAAAGTTAAAATCTTTGTGGTATGGGGGATGATGGTTGGAATATAAATATGGGGAGGCCTGTCAAATTGACTATATCACACTCCCTCAAACCCACCAGAGTAAGCACTATGTGCTTACAATGGTGGGAGCAAGCATCAGATGGTTGGAAACATACGCCATGCCCCATGCCACTGCCCGGAATACCATCCTGGGACTTGAAAGGCAAGTCTTGTGCCGACATAGTACTCCAGAAAGAATTGAGTCAGACAATGGGACTCATTTCAAAAACAGTCTTATAAGTAATTGGGCAAAAGAACATGTCATTGAGTGGATATGTCCCCTATCATGCACCATCTTCTGGGAAAATTGAGCAATACAATGAACTGTTAAAAACTACCCTGAAGGCAATGGGTGGTGGAACCTTTAAAAATTGGGACAAGCATTTAGCACAAGCTACCTGGCTAGTTAACACCAGGGGATCCATCAATCGAGCTGGTCCTGCCAATCAGACCTTTTATGTGGACCATACCCTTCCAAGAAGTCACCCCTAAGCTGAAGCTCCACCCTTCTGCCTTTTTTCCTGGCAGATCCCTTCTCAGAGAAATCATGACATCTGGGACAAGTAGGTTCTGGCAGTCAAGGCTGCCTTTGCGGAGTGCATCTCCTCTAGGGGGAGGGTGGAAGAACTGACAGTGGTGCTGATCCACTGCCACATCAGGAATACTATCGAGGGATGCGCTGCCTATTTCTCTGACTGGCTCACTGGGCCTCCTTTTTGCTCTTCCCCTTCAGAATCACCTACTGTATGAGGAAGCAGAAGGATTAGGTAGATGTCTTGTCATGGAAGGAGGAGTCAGATTTGGTTGTATACCCTGCGTGCATCCCCCAGCTCCCCTTTTCTTCAAGGCATTTCATCACAACCACAGCAGAGGATGAGCTCACTACAGAGCTTCCACCCATTTACCCTTCACCCATTGTTTCAGGAGCTGTATTTAGTCTTGGGCCCTCACCCTTGCCTGAGCTATGCTGTAGGCATTCTGTGCCTGGCCTTGAACCTTGCTGAACCCAACCTTGACCTTTTGGCTTGACCTTGGCTCTGCCTCATCACTATGGAATTGCCTGGTGATGATTGGACTGTAGCTGAACCAGGTCACCATCCCCGACCTGCTCCGCTCATGGATAGCATGGGACTGCAGCCTTGTAGTGAGGTCAGTGCCCTGCCCACTTTGCTGTGCCACTCAGCTCCTGGCTTGGCTCCCTTTGAGGAGCAAGCTACTCCTGCTACTGCCTGACAATGTTTTCCTTAACCACTTCCCTCTTTCCTCCTCCTCTCATCATTTTTTTTCCCCTGTACTTTTCTCTTCTAGTCTTCTGGAAAATGCCGTAGGTGTATGGAGAATATCCTCAGCAGCCAGAAAGATAGCTTGTGTTAAAACAGAGCCACCCCTGTATATCTCTGTCATTTCTATATATCATAGAGAATGAGTAGCTAACATGCAAAAAAAGTCAAAACCCTTCGACTTCCCCCAAATGTCTGGGAACCAACCATACAGAGGTAACATTCTCTGCCATCACTTCACATCATTTCCAGGTGAGGATATATCAACAAATTCAGAGCTTCTGATGGAAGAACAAAAGTCTATGTTTTTGCTGACAGTGGTGCCTAGCTCTCTTCATAAAGATGTATCAAAACAAATTCTGCCAAATAAGTGACTGATGGCCCCACAGCGCATACCTGTTCCAGTGCCTCACCACCCTCATAGTGAAAAATTTCTTCCTGATACCTAATCTAAATCTACCCTCTTCCTGCTTGAAACCATTACCCCTCATCCTATCACCACATGCCCTTGTAAAAAGTCCCCCTCCAATTTTCTTGTAGGCTCCCTTCAGATACTGGAAGGCCTCTATAAGGTCTCCCCGGAGCCTTCTCTTCTCCAGGCTGAACAACCCCAACCGTCTCAGCCTGTCTTCATAGGAGAGATGCTCCAGCCCTCTGATCATCTTCGTGGCCCTCCTCTGGACCCACTCAAACAGGTTGTCCTGGGTTGAGCAACATAGGACTAATTTCTAATGCTGGGGAAAACTCCACTTTTGGAAGACTCTAGTGTCTGAATTTGTGAAAATATTTACTTTACAGCCAGCTAAGGTATGCGGGTTTCAAGGTCTCAGTGTTTTCAAGCTAGCCAGGTGTGGGGATAAGGATGAGCGAGACCTGGGCACTTGACGCAAGCTGGCCAACAGAATTATTTCATACCATGAACGTCACATTCAATATAAATTAGAAAGTTTGCTGAGGAGTTTCTTCTCTTCTATGATGTCTGCAATCCTGAGAAATTCCTGCCCCGGCGCTGGACCCCTCAGGCCTTCCCTTCCTCTCAAAGCTGTAGCACTCGCAGTGTCCAACACTTGCTGTCCACTGCTGGGAGAGCACAGCTTCCTACTGATATAATTGGCTGAGTATAATCCTTGTATGTTTTATATTAGTATCAGGATTAATACTGGTCCTTTAGTATTATTGTTAATTATTTAGTCTTATCCTATTAAATCTATTTATATTTCAACCCTTGTGTTTCCTTGTTTTCCCCGGTTCCCCTTCCCGGGTGGGGAGGGGTCATCGAGTGAGAGAATAATTGTCTAAATGACAATAAATTGTTATGGGTTTTCTCAAACCATAACACAGGTCCATACCTTTCCTGTGCTGAGGACTCCAAAGCTGGACACAGTACCCCAGGTGGGGTCTCACGAGAGCAGAGTAGAGGGGCAGAATCATCTCCCTCGACTTGCTGGTCACGCTTCTTTTGATGCAGCCCAGGATGCGGTTGGCTTTCTGGGCTGCAAGCGCACATTGCCTGCTCATGTTGAGCTTCTCACCCGCTAACACCCCCAAGTTCTTCTCCTCAGGGCTCCTCTCAATCCATTCTCCACCCAGCCTGTATTTGTGCTTGGGATTGCTGTGACGCAGGTGCAGGACCTTGCACTTGGCCTGGCTGAACTTCATGAGTTTGGCATGGGCCCACCTCTCAAACCTGTCCAGGTCCCTCTGGATGGCGTCCCTTCCCTCTAGCGTGTCGACCATGCCATACAGCTTGGTTAAACAGCACTGGTCCCAGTATCGACTCCTGAGGAATGCCACTTGTCACTGGTTGCCACTTGGACATCAAGTCGTTGACCGCAACTCTTTGAGTGCGACCTTATCCACCAAGTGGTCCATCCATCAAATTCGTGTCTCTCCAATTCAGAGACCAGGATGTCGTGCAAGACAGTGTCAAATGCTTTGCACAAGTCCAGGTAGATGACGTCGGTTGCTCTCCCCTTATCCACCAATGCTGTAACCCCATCATAGAAGGCCACCAAATTTGTCAGGCATGACTTGCCTTTGGTGAAGCCATGTTGGCTGTCACCAATCACCTCCTTATTTTCCATGTGCCTTAGCAGAGATTCCAGGAGGATCTGCTCCATGATCTTGCCGGGCACAGAGGTGAGACTGACCGGCCTGTAGTTCCCCGGGTCTTCCTTTTTCCCCCTTTTTGAAAATGGGGGTTATGTTTCCCCTTTTCCAGTCAGCGGGAACTTCACCGGACTGCTAACGACTTTTCAAATATGATGGAAAGCTGCTTAGCAACTTCACCTGCCAGTTCCCTCAGGATCC
This sequence comes from Larus michahellis, assembly GCF_964199755.1. NCBI lineage: Eukaryota > Metazoa > Chordata > Aves > Charadriiformes > Laridae > Larus > Larus michahellis. Next base: position 19,460,887 of record NC_133929.1, on the reverse strand, counting down.
GTGGATGGATTTAATCAGGTCCCATGGACTTGTGCACCTTCAGGTTCCTTAGATGGTCTCGTACTTGATCTGCATTCTCACAGTTGCTACAGCCATGATACAACCAACCATCCAACCAACTTTATGGGACACTCAGCTGCAAAGCTGCTACAGTGAAAACAACTCTAGAACATAATTGCAGTCTAATGTGTACCTAGGAAACACTAGGAGACGCTCTTCTCCACATCCACAGACTACATATAAAATTTGTCACCTTTCTCCCTCAATAAATCTCATGTCTCCGTAAAGCACTGAAAATGAATTAGACTCTTATGATATCTCCTGAATTCAAGAAGCTCCTGTGTTAACAGTTGTACTGCTTAAGAAAGTGTTTAAAAATACATCTCTGCCTACATTTAAAACAGAACACACACCTGCAAAACCGAAGACATTTTCCCCCATTTTGCAAAATATATCAGATCAGGAATCTGGAATATATCAGTTGGGACTTAAATTTACCAGATATCTGCTGGAAATACAATACAGCGGAGAGGGATCAGTCTAGGAGGTTCCTGGAGTGTGTGGAAGACAACTTCCTGACACAGTTGATGAGTGAGACAACTAGGGAGGGTGCCTGCCTAGACTTGTTGTTTGCGAACAGAGAAGGATGTGGGTGATGTGATGGTTGGAGGCCGACTTGGGCATAGCGATCATGAAATGATAGAGTTTTTGATTCCTGCAGAAGTAAGGAGGGGGGTTAGAAGAACTGCCACCTTAGACTTCTGTATAGGCAGACTTTGGCTCGTTTAGGGGCCTGGTTGACAGAGTCCCTTGGGAGACAGTCCTGAAGGGCAAAAGAGTCCAGGAAGGCAGGACATTCTTCAAGAAGGAAATCTTCAAGGAGTGGGAGCAGGCGATCCCCATGTGCTGAAAGATGACCTGGTGGGGAAGACGACTGTCCTAGATAAACAGGGAGCTTTGCTGTAACTCAGGAAAAAAAGAGCATTTATAACCTTTGGAAGAAGGGTTAGGCCATTCAGGAAGACTACAAGGGTGTCGTGAGGTTATGCAGGGAGAAAATTAGAAGGGCCAAAGACCAACTAGAACTTAATCTGGCTATTGCCATAAAAGACAGTAAAAAATGTTTCTATGAAATACATTAGCAACAAAAGGAGGCCTAAGGAGAATTGTCAAATTTATTGGATGGGGGGGAAACATAGTGATGAGGAAAAGGCTGAGGTACTTAATGCCTTCTTTGCCTCAGTCTTTAATAGTAAGACCAATTGTTCTCCAGGGACCCAGCCCCCTGAGCTGGAAGACAGGGACAGGGAGCAGAATGAAGACCTCATAATACAAGGGGAAATGATTAGCAACCTTCTACAGCACCTAGACACACACAAGTCTATGGGGCCAGATGGGATACACCCAAGGGTACTGAGGGAGCTGGCGGAAGTGCTCACCAAGCCACTTTCCATCATTTATCAGCAGTCCTGGCTAAACCGGGGAGGTCCCAGTTGACTGGAGATTAGCAAATGTGACACTCATCTGCAGGAACACCTGGAAGGAGGATCCAGGGAACTACAGGCCTGTCCGTCTGACCTTGGTGCCAGGGAAGGTTATGGAACAGATCATCTTGAAGGCCATCACATGGCACGTACAGGACAACCAGGCAATCAGGCCTAGTCAGCATGGGTTTATGAAAGGCAGGTCCTGCTTGACAAACCTGATCTCCTTCTATGGCAAGGTGACTCGCTTAGTGGACAAGGGAAAGGCTGTGGATATTGTTTACCTGGACTTTAGTAAAGCCTTTGACACTGTTTCCCACAGCATCCTCCTAGAGAAACTGTCTGCCCATGGCTTGGATAGGCATACTCTTCGCTGGGTCAGAAACTGTCTGGATGGCCGGGCTCAAAGAGTGGTGGATGGAGTTAAATCCAGTGGGCGGCCAGCCACAAGTGGTGTTCCCCAGGGCTGAGTATTGGGGCCAGTTCTGTTTAATATCTTGATTGATATCAATGATCTGGAGAAGGGGATCGAGTGCACCCTCAGTAAGTTTGCAGATGACACCAAGTTGGGTGGGAGTGTTGATCTGCTTGAGTGCAGGAAGGCTCTACAGAGGGTTCTGGACAGGCTGGATGGATGGGCCGAGGCCAATGGTATGACATTCAAGAAGGCCAAGTGCCGGGTCCTGCACTTGGGTCACAACAACCCCATGCAGTGCTACAGGCTTGGGGAAGAATGGCTGGAAAGCTGCTTGGTGGAAAAGGACCTGGGAGTGCTGGTTGACAGCTGGCTGAATATGAGTCAGCAGTGTGCCCAGGTGGCCAAGAAAGCCAATAGCATCCTGGCTTGTATTAGAAATAGTGTGGCCAGCAGGACTAGGGAAGTGATCATCCCCTGTACTCGGCACTGGTGAGGCTGCACCTCTAATACTGTGTTCAGTACTGTGTCCAGTTTTGGGCCCCTGCAAGAAAGACATTGAGGTACTGGAGCGTGTCCAGAGAAGGGCAATAAAGCTGGTGAGGAGTCTAGAGCACAAGTCTTATGAGGAATGGCTGAGGGAACTGGGGTTGTTCAGTCTGGAGAAAAGGAGGCTTAGGGGAGACCTTATCACTTTCTACAACTACCTGAAAGGAGGTCATAGCAAGGTGGGTGTTGGTCTCTTTTCCCAAGTAACAAGTGATAGGACAAGAGGAAACGGCCTCAAGTTGTGCCGGGTGGGTTTAGATTGGATATTAGGAAAAATTTCTTCACTGAAAGGGTTGTCAAACATTGGAACAGGCTGCCCAGGGAAGTGGTTGAGTCGCCATCCCTGGAGGTATTTAACAGATGTGTAGATGTAGTGCTGAGGGACATGGTTTAGTGGTGGTTTTGGCAGTGTTATGTTTATGGTTGGCCTCGATGATCTTAAAGGTCTTTTCCAACCGAAATGATTCTGTGATTCTATGTTTCTATGAAAACACAATTCACCAACTGGGTCCAGTTAGATCAGGCTGCTCAGGCCCCATTCAATTGAGTTTTGAGTCTTTCCAAGGACAGAGAGTCCACAGTCTCTCCAGGCAACCACTTCCAGTGCTTAACGACCCTTATGGAGACTTACATCCATTGCTTCTTGTCCTGACACTGTACCTTTGAGAAAAGTCTGGCTTCATCTCCTCTATAGACTGCTTTTAGGTAGAAAAAGCAAGAAATAAGATCACTCCTTGTGGTGGGTTGACCTTTGCTGGATGCCAGGTGCCCACCAAGCTGCTCTATCACTTCCCTCTTCAGCAGGAAAAGGGCAGGGAGAAAATAAGATGGAAAAAAAATTGTGTGTCAAGATAAAGGCAGTTTAATAAAGCAAAAGCAAAGGCTACACATGGAAGCAAAGGCAAAAAAAGATTAATTTCTACTTCCTATCAGCAGGTGATGTCCAGCCACTTCCTGGGAAGCAGGGCTTCAGTATGCATAGTGGTTGTCATAATAATGACTACTCCCCCCTCCTGCTGCTTTCTCTTAGCTTTTATTGCTGAGCAGATGTCATACGGTATGGAATATCCCTTTGGTCAGTGTGAGTCAGCTGTCCTGGCTATGTCCCCTCCCAATCTCTTGCCTACCCCCAGCCTACTGGACTTTGGCAGGAGGAGGGGGGTTGGAGAGACAGCCTTGATGTTGTGGGAGCACTGCTCAGCAGTAGCCAAAACACTGCTGTGTTATCAACACCTTTCTAGCTACCAATATAAAGCATAGCATTATGAGGGCTGCTACGAGGAAACTTGACTCCATCTCAGCCAGACCCAATAAAATTCTCCACTTTCCTTCCTATGTTTCAATAAATCCAGCTCTCTTGCACATCATGTGCAACTACCTGATCAGCTTCTGCTGCACTCGTTAAAACATGTTCACATCTGTCTTGTTCTAGGGAGCCCGGAACTGGACACAGCACAGCACAGGTGTGGTCTCACAAATAGAGGGGAAGGATCACTTCTCTTGGCCCCTGCTGGCTATGCTCTTCCTAATGTAGTGTAGGATGCAGCCAGCCACCTTTGCTGCAAGAGTGCACTGCTGCCTCACGTTCAACCTGCTGTCCACCATGGCATCCAGTTTACACCACAATCTCTAGTATTGAGAGTAAAATAGCAAATGAGAATGGAAATATAAAGGGACAAACTAACTAATTTTAGTTAACATCTGTGACCTTTGGAATGAAATCATGAAGGCAGATAGTAAACAACAGTTAGTGTAAGGAGTAACTTGATTAGATAAACTTTCTGCAACAAATTGGTATTAGTAATATTACATTCTAAAATGTATTCATATTTCATACTGTGCATGAAGTTCAATGACATTGTGTTAATCTTAAATTTTCTACTTTCATATGCTTTTTTAAACTTATACTAGAACTTGAATTTTCATCTTACCAGCATTTCTGTTTCACAGCTACTTCAATTTTTTATGCTTAAAGAACATACTTTTTGAATCGAATTTGAAAAAAGTTTAGTATGAGCAGATATCTACTAATATGCAAGTAATCCAAACAAGTGGGATATAATAATAATTTCTGCTTTAAGCATATGTTTTATCATTTATGTATTCAGATCACATATCAGCTACCTGAATTTCTTATGGGTATCTCATTCCATACTGAATGCTCCTTTTTTGCACTAAAACCAGTTATTTCCAGAGAATGTTGCCTCAGTAGTATCTGAAAAATCACTCTAGTCAAAGGGTCTTAATTCTGAGCACACAAAAATAAGGCATTAAAACACAGCTTTGAGAATGCTAATGATAGTTTTACCTACTGTACTACATAATAGGTGCTTCCAAACTGAGATTTTTTTATCTGCAAAAGACCTTTTTCTAGACTACACATATACATCCAATGCATGATGAATAAACACTATGGGAGAAGAATCATAGAATCATA